>NC_081422.1:16024558-16327058 GCF_949786415.1 Peromyscus eremicus
CCAAACACACTAATATCCAGGTCTCAAAACGTGCCTTTCCATTGCAATTCTCATCATTATCATATCAACAAAAAGTTCCTGAGGACAAACTGGAAAATGGATATAATTTTCACTATGCCGGTTATTTCTACAGACACCCAACCAGCTTCTCAGAGCATTGCTTCTGGCTTACAGTTGTGGAAGTGCCCTGGTTTCTCTTCTACTACAAGAATTTGCACTGACACTATGATAAACCACATAATCAAAGTTCATCAGTGTCTCCTGTGATTCTGATCTCTCTTCATGAGTTGGAATAATCACCTTCCTCTAGAATATATTTTATTTAGGTCTCTTTTCATTCTGAGCACTTCATCACTTTCAAAAATTGTGTTTGCTGCTTGTTGGGTTTTTTCTCATGGATAAGTCATAGTGTGTGTAAATAGTGATATGTTGCAATATTCAACACTAATATTGCAGATAGGTATAGTCTGTCTTGAGTAACATAAAATTTAGGTTGCTTTTCTTGATACAAAGATAGCTGATACATACAAATAGATATGATAGAAGGCATTCTTGGTAGCTATACATGGAGCAAGAATTTGAGGGCTAGAGAGATGTCTCAACAGTTAAGTGCACTTGCTGTTCTTCCAACTGAACTGACTTCAGCAGCACCCACATGGTGGCTCATAACTGTCTATAGCTCCAGTTCCAGAGGACCTGATGCCTGCTGGCCTCTATGGTCACTGTACACATGTGATACACAGACAAACATGCAGGCAAACACACATACATTTAATTATACAAATACATATATGCATATAATAACAATAACAATTAATGAAAAAGAGGCCATGAATTTGAAGACAATCAAGGAGGGATAAGTGGGAGGATTTGAAGGGAAGAGAGGACATATTATAATGTCCTAAATAAATTGTTAAGAATTAAGCCAGCTGTGGTGGTATGTAGCTGGAAGTTTTCCTATGTCCTGCCTGGTCCCTCAGCCACTCAGACTCAAATAAACACACAGAGGCTTATGTTATTTTTTAAACTATGGCCTGGGCAGGCTTCCTGCTAGCTAGTTCTTAAATCTTAAATTAACTCATTTCTATAAATCTATACCTTGCCACATGGCTTGTGGCTTACTGGTACTTTACATCTTGCTTCCTCTGTGTCTGGCTGGCAACTCCTGACTCAGCCTTCCTCTTCCCAGAATTCTTCTTGTCTGTTCACCCTGACTATACTTCCTGCCTGGCTACTGGCCAATCAGTGTTTTATTAAACCAGTGTACAATGGCATTATCCCACAGCAATGGTACATGCCTTTAATCCCAGAACTCAGGAGGCAGAGGCAGGTGGGTCTCTGTGAGGTTAAGACCAGCCTGGTCTACAGAGTGGTTTCCAGGACAGCCAGAGCTGTTACACAAAGAAACTCTGTCTAGAAAAACAAAAACTGAAACTAAAACTAAAAATTAAAACGAAAAAAAGAGGAATTCTTGCTGACAATCTTTTCAGACCCCCTACAGACCCCTCCCCCAATTTATTAAACATCATTGGCTCCTTTGGTGAAATTTTACACTTTGGGACAATTTTGTATACCTCATACAATAAACCTGTTGGTTGTGAAGCAGTGTTTCCCATGATACATGCAACACGTAATGCTTAGTAATGAGGCATAATAAAGGAAGGAAAAAGATTCTCTTGCTCCTTCACATTCAGTGAGCAGTGAGAGCTGATGTTCTGAGCTCAGGAACAAAGTTAGATATGTACCTCCTGATTAAATGTCTCTAGGAGGAGGAGATAAACATTATGAAAGAATTAAGACATGGGATGAAATTAACTTTTGTATCAACTAAAGAATTTTGCATGATCATGAGCACCCATGATTTTCTATAAGTGCCATGGGATTATTATTACACATCTTTTCTGCCTAGTACATTACACAACCCATCAAACCACAATGTTCTCATCCAAGCTTTCCCAAAAGACTGTCATAAGTGCAGCAGATCTCTTCATGCAGATCCTGTCCATTTACTCAAAAATGTAAAAAAAAATCTTGGGTTTTCTCCCAGCAGCAAGATGTAACAATGTGCTAAAGAAATTCTGTGTCCATAGTCAACCGATATTCCAAATGTACACTTTCTTTTCTCACCAAGTTCATTTCCCTCCACAATGTATTTTCTTTAGACTTTTTATGTGTATTTTCAGCTAATTAACTCTGTTTAATGAAACATACTTTTGGCCATAGTAACAGCAGCAAAATGACAGAAAGCCCTAGACTTCAGTCCTCCACAGAGACACTGACAATAACATACGTGTAGCAAATTTCCTTGTGGGAACTCCATGAACTGGTTAAGAAAGATCAGCATTTCAGGGAAGTGCAAAACCAATAGCAGTATCACAGTGAACAAGAGAGTTTGTTTCATTTGCTCACCAGAGAGGCTCCCACTCCCAAAAACCAGATGGTAAAATTGGGGGAAAGATTCCAACTCTGAGGTTCTATCTTGGAATGAATAATTAAGGTAAAATACTTGTCTAAATTTTTATCCTTATCTTTTCATTGTGTTCCTAAAGAACTAGTTTTAGTGCTGCATGACTTGAAGCACTGAAATTAATGACAATACCTTTGAAATGACAGTACTAGGCCCATAGACAAAACTTCTAAGACATTTTATAAAGCATCAGAGAGAATTCAGTACCAGGGACAGACAATGGTTGAAACAAAAGATGGTGGGCTCTTGAGAAGAGAGAGAAGAGTCCTTGATTAAAAAGCACATATACACATTCCTAGAGAAGATAATCACTGGGAAATGTTCGGGAATCACTCAGAGTTTTTAGCCTGTCCATTGATAAAAAGCCCTTCCCTATATGAAGCCAACCTGTAAAACTTGTAAGAATTGACATTTTTTAACCTCAACAACAAAATACAAGACATACAAAGGGACAAGGAAACATGGCCCAACCAAAGAAATAAATTAAATTATAGGAAAGCAACTCTTCAAATTTCTTTTAAAAAATAGTGATCTATGATTTATTCAACAACAAATTCAAACAGACAAAGGGTGGTCAATAAATGGGGGTGCTACACAGACAAAAGTTAGGAAAATGGTGTATGAACAAAATGGTACAATCGCATATAGATTATTATAATACAACAATTTTAAAATTGAGGAACACAATAACCCAATTGAAATGATCAGTAAGGTGTTCATAATAGATTCTACTAAGCACAAAGAAGAATCAATGAGCTTAAGCACAGATTATTTGAAACCACTAAATCAGTGAAGCAAATGAGAAAGAATGAAGAAAAGCAGAGATATATTAATGGAATTATGTAATATAATAAAGCTGAAATGTTTACATTAGGGAAATTCTAAAAGGGTCATAGAGAAAGACAAACATTTTTAAAAACTGAGATGTATAACTTCCCAATTTTAAAAAATGAACTAGCCATATGTATTTTAAAACTCTATAAAGTCTAACAATGTTACCACCCAAGCTCACAATTAGTGTCAATATCATAGAGAATCCTGAAACCAGCAATGCAATTTTCATTTCATACAAGGAAGTGACTATAAATACATCAGTATATTTTTCAGGATAAACCTTAGGTGCCTTTAAAAATTTGTGTTCAGTCACACACATTTTCAGAAAATCAAAAGCACTGAATAGGAAACACAGACATCAGTACTTTTAAAGGTTTTTATTTATATCCTTTTATTTTATGCATATGAGTGTTGCCTCCATGTAAATTTGTGCACTAAATGCATGTAGTACCTACAAAGGCCAGAAGACTGCACAGGATCTGCTAGAACTTGAGTCACAGATGGTTGTAAGCCACAGTGTGGGTGCTATGAATCAGATCCTTTGAAAGATCTCCATAAGCACCAGTAATTTTTATAAATGCCTTGGGCAATTTCATAAATACAGGCTTGACTACCAATAACCTACATCCTCACAGACAACATGTATAAATCTATTGAATAAAAATCAAATCCTTAATATATAATGTTTTTATTTTGTTCTCTGAGAACTTCATAAATGCATACAGTGTATTTTGGTCACATTCACCCTGTATGCCCCATTCAACTCCTCCTAGATCAACTTCCACTCCCTCCCAATTTCTTGTTCTCCTTTTTAACACACTGAGACCAATAGTATTGCCTATTCACATCTGGAAGTGAAGTCATCCACTGTAACATGGTCAACCTTCCAGAGAAGTAAAAGCAAACACTTGTGGAGCATTTCTGAAGAGACACATAAAGAAGGGTAGAAAAGTACCATTTTTGTTTCTATAAGAGAAAATTGTATATCATACATATTTCACCCAGCATGATGATACCTTTTAATAAGCACATAATCCCTAGTCTCGGTGTATGCCTCTACCCATTAAGAATGGCAGGAAGCTAGTTAGAGCATTTTCTTATAATATGGAAGGGAAGAAGAATTTACTGCCTTCCTGATTTCTAAATATATGAGAAAGAGGGTTGATTTCAATTGTGTGGTTATTAAAGCAATATTAAACAAATGAAGATTGCCATGGGTATTATAAGAATTGGGAATTCTGTGAGACAGATTTACAAAAGATACGAAATGAACGGCACAGGTCCTGAGATTAGATTGGTTTTCTGAGGAGCTGCCACATGGCCCTCTTGATGTCCCTGTTTCTTAAGCTGTAGATAAAAGGGTTGAGCATGGGAGTGACCACGGTGTACAGTACTGATGCTACTGCACCCTTCCGGGGAGACAATGAGACAGCTGAACTGAGGTATACTCCAAGGCCAGTCCCATAAAATAAGCAAACAACTGACAGATGAGAGCCACAGGTGGAGAAGGCTTTGTACTTCCCACCAGGAGATGGCATTCTAAGAATAGAGGAAACAATTTTATAGTAGGAGAAAAAAATTCCAGAGATAGGAAGAAAGCCAGAGATGGCACCAACAAAATACATGACTATGTTATTAGTAAAGGTATCAGAACAGGCAAGGTTGAGAAGTTGAGAAGGATCACAGAAGAAATGAGAAATATCCACACTCTTGAAGTAGGTAAGTTGTAATACTATTGAATTATGCAGCTGAGAGACCAAAAGGCTGATGAGAACAGACACAAAAACCAACAAGCCACAAAGACGAGGGTTCATAATGACCTGGTAGTGCAAAGGATGGCAGATAGCCACAAACCTATCATAAGCCATCACAGCTAGAAGCAGACTGTCCAAACACCCAAAAAGCATGAAAAAGGACATTTGAGTCAGGCATCCTGAATAGGAGATGGCTCTGGTGTGAGTCTGGATGTCCACTATCATCTTTGGCAGTGTGGTGGAGGTGAAACTGATGTCAGCCAATGATAAGTTAGAGAGGAAAAAGTACATCGGACTGTGGAGGTGTGAATCAGAGCTGACCGTCAGGATGATGAGCAGGTTCCCAAGCATTGTGACCAAGTACATGAACAGGAACAGTCCAAAGAGTATAGGCTGAAGCCGAGGATCATCTGAGAGTCCCATGAGATGGAATTCTGAGACACGTGTTATATTTTTCTCTTTTATATTACTTGGACACCTTTTGAAAACGAACAAGAGGATTGGAGAAAAATAAATAATTAAACCAATACACAACAATGCCTCTAAATATTCAATGGAAGCAGTTTGCTGATAAATTCTACACATTTAATTTCAGGTTCATAAACAGCTCTCAATATTTCTCAGTTTTTATATATTCAATACTAGAATAATTTCATTATTGACCATTTTCTGTTATTTGTCTCATTCTATGTATATCTACTTTAGAGAAACCCAAATGAAATACTACTTTTGAATAGCAAAACCATTCCCTACAAAACTATTACCACAGGAAAATATTCTTTTAAGATAAAATATACAATAAGAAATATCCTTTCCTGGTGAAAGTAATATTATTTATATTGAAAGTAATTAATGCAGAGATTGGAGTTATAGGACTTTAATTCCAGCACTTGGGAGGCAGAGGTAGGCAGATCTCTATGAGTTTTGAGGCCAGCCTGGTCTACATAGTGAGTTTTAGGACACCCAAAGCAATAGTGAGAGCTTGTCCCAAAACAAACAAGAGTAAGTAGCAGCCCTATTTTATGCACACGTGTGCAAGAATTTCCCAGATGGAACTTGAGAAGAAAAGATTTAGTGGGAGAGAGAAGAAAATAAGAGATGAAAATGGGAGGGGAGTACCTGGAGGAGGTGGGAATGGGGGGTGGGTTAGGGGGAAGGTGAGGGGGGCGGGAGGGGGGAGAACAAGGGAATCCGTGGCTGATATGTAGAACTGAATTGTATTGCAAAATAAAAATTAAAAAAAAATTTTAAAAAAGAATATAAAAAAAGTCCATTGAACAAATAAATGTATGACACTGTCAAGTAGTTTTAAATTTTTAAAGAACTAATTTTAAGGCAAAAATAAAACTCTAGTTAGACATTATCAAATAATGTCAAATTCATCAAGGTATGAAAGATGAAAGTTTCATAAGTTGCATTGAAGTTGAGCGGGACCAGTAAGATGGTAAAGGCCACATTGCTCATAAGAGTTCATTCTTTAAACATGAAATAAAAGTAAAATTTGCAAAGCATCTGATATTCTTTAACAGAATGTTATTTAAGAACCAAAATTGGGTCCTGACTCAGTCCATGTTCTTTATGGAATATGGCATGTTTATAGTTTTAAAATTAAAACAGCTATATATACAGGCCCATTTTAGGATATAGGAACCTTAAGTACAAACCTTGACACATTATTCATTTAAAGCCCAAGAGTGAAATATAATAGGAATGAGCCTGGATGTCACAGAGAAAATTAGATGTCAGAGTTTTTTCCATATAACAAATTCTATTCATCTACCTATGTTCAAATTTGCATCAATAAAAGCTTTATGAAATAAGGTCATTCTCTCAACTCATTATAATAATGTGTCTGATATCAATATAAATGTGAAAGTAAATGATAACTAACAGCACTGTGATAATGTATATTTTTTAAATTTTCTGTAGATAGTTCCACATGCATTATCTTCTTCAGCATCACATCTATAAGCAAACAAGAATTATTTTTTTAAAAAAATTCTCTCCAACATAGAATGCTAAACAATATAATTGCTGAACTATGTTATGTAGATTCTAAATTAAAGTTAAAAGTTCATAATCAGAAAACATTTTATGTGTCAGTTATCTTCACAGATTTTCATCATTTTTTTGTCTTGACTCTAATCCCTAATGGAAAAACATTCACTAAATGTGTGGCCATCCTGTTGCTGAAAATACTACGAAATCTGGTCTCAGGACATGGAGAAATCAAGTTGGTACTGGCCAAGAAGATTGCTCCCTAATGGCTAGCTTGCATAGTCCAGGATTATGCAGGCTGCTGTTGTGGGAGGGGGTGTCATCAACAGTCTTACCCAGCTATGAATCCTATGAGCTACAATCATCACCGTATGACTAGATATGCCTATGGGTGTTGTTGTGGCACAAATGTTATGGGAGTAAATTAATGGCTTTCTGATTGGATTTAAGGTCTCCTCCACAGGGGAAAAAAACATATGCCTGGTACTAGAAATCTGGCCAAGAACCCATTATTGCAGAGCTCACAGGCCCCAGAGGTGAACCTGCTAGTAGTATTTTGTAAAATGGACATGGTATCAAATTATCCTCTAAATTTGTATCTCTATGTCCACAGATTAGTGAAGCTCTCAGACCTCATCAAATAACTTTTTGTGCAGAGGATGGTGATTAAGACAAAAATTCACAACT
The DNA here is from genome assembly GCF_949786415.1 of Peromyscus eremicus. Classification (NCBI taxonomy): domain Eukaryota; kingdom Metazoa; phylum Chordata; class Mammalia; order Rodentia; family Cricetidae; genus Peromyscus; species Peromyscus eremicus. The sequence goes on from NC_081422.1 coordinate 16,032,299, forward strand.
GTCAAAGTGCAGAAAATGAATTTCTTCAGGGTGCTCAGCCACAAATGAGACATCTGTATTACACTCCCTCCCCAAGGGTCAGGGACCATTGCAGAAGAGGGAGCAAAAAGATTGTAATACCCAGGGATTGGTGGGGACCAGACTAAAACAGTATCTTCTGAACACGACAGAACCACTGCACTCATGGAATCACAACAACTGTTGTCTGCACAAAATCAAGAGTCAAAATTCCAGAATAGAGGAACCAGGGACTCACAGACCTCTTCCTCAACCCAAACTGAGGAGCTATTGACAATCACTGGCTTCTGGAGGAGGAAAAGTCGGTATTCTTTCTTTTTGAATTCTCCTCTCATACAGTACATCCCAACCATAGTTTTTCCTCCTCCACTCCTAGCTCCTCCACATCTCTCCTCTCCTCTAGATCCATTCCCTGTATGTTTCCTTTTCAGAACAGATCAGGCCTCCAAAAGATGACAGCCAAACAGGACAGAACAGGATGCAATAAGACAAGAAAAAGCCCTCCTATTGAGGCTGAACAAGGCTTCTTCAAGGGTGTGTATTGACTAGTCTTTATGTCAACTTGGCAATGTAGCTAGAGTTTTCCTCTCCGGGACCCACCAAGCCCTGGCAGTCCCATAGCCCACTTATAAAATAAACATACAGACGCTTATATTACTTAAACTGCTCAGCCATTAGCTCAGGCCTAACATTGTCTAGCTCTTACTCTTATACTCAGCCCATTTCTGTTAATCTATATGTTGCCACATGTTCCGTGGCTTTACCTGTTGCCTTTACATGCTGCTTCCTGGGTGGTAGGCTGGCATCTCCTGACTCAGCCTTCCTGTTCCCAGAATTCTCTTCTCTGCTTGTCCCGCCTATACTTCCTACCTGGCTACTGGCCAATCAGCATTTTATGGCACAAGTTCAGCCATCTGGGGAAAAGAAACATCAATTGAGAAAATGCCTGCCACATTGGCTTGTAGACAAGTCTATGGGACATTTTCTTGATTAATGATTGATGTGAGAGGGCCCGGCCCACAGTGGGGGTAGTGTTAACCCCATGACAGTTATCCTGTGTTGTATAAGGAAGCAGTGTGAGCAAGCTATGAGAAGTAAACCAGTAAGCAATATCCCTCCATAACATCTGCTTCAGTTCCTAGCTCCAAGCTCCTTCCCTGACTTTCCTTAGTGATGCCCTGTAAGCTATAAAGTAGAATAAATATTTCCCTCTCCACATTGCTTTTAGCTATGGTCATTACTCCAACAATAGAAACCCTAACTAAGACAAGTTTAGTTCCTGGTCAGCTAGCTAATCATGCTCCAATAAATGACTCAATATCTACATATTAGACATATTGGGTTATTAAAAAGAAATCAAGGACATCAAGTTAAGACAAGTTTAGTTCTTGGTCAGCTAGCTAATAAATGCTCCAATAAATGACCCAATACCTACATATTAGACATGTTGGGTTATTAAAAAGAAATCAAGGACATCAAGTTAAGGTAGGAGGGTAGAGAGGTAGGGTTAGATCTGAAAGGAATTGGTGGAAGAAGTAATGGTGGTTATCTTAGGTTTTCTATTGCTGTGAAGAGATACTGCAACCATGGCAACTCTTATAATGGAAAACATTTCACTGGGGGCTGGCTTGCAGTTCAGTGGTTCCATTGTCATGGTGGGGAGCAAGGCAGCATGCAGACAGTCATGGTGCTGGAAAAGTAGCTTAGAATTCTACACCCAGATCCTCAGGCAGCAAGAAGGAAGAGTGAGCCACTGGGCCTAGGTTGAGCTTCTGAAACCTCAAAGCCCATCCCTGGTGATACACTTCCTCCAACAAGGCCACACTTCCTGATAGTGCAATTTCCTATGAGCCTATGGGGGCCATTTTCATTCAAACCAACACAGGTAGATATGATCAAAATACATTAAATACATGTTTAAAACTTAATGAAAGTATTATATTTAATTTTTTAATAAAAATTCAAGAGATATATTAATAAATACATAAATAAAAGTCATTTAATTATTAAAAAATATTAGTTTTCTCCAGTGTAATTTCACTGGGTATAATAATCACACTTAAGGGTGAGTCCATGTTCTGCAGTAGACAGCCAACATGAAACAAAATCAATGATATTTTTTGAGACTTTTTGTCTCATATTACTTTGGGCATTTTTCATCTTATTGATCTTTTTGCTTATATATTATGGTTTCTAGTTTTGTGTTTTTATGGGGGGTGTATTTCTTGTGAGGTTTTTTTATTCTGGTCTAGTTTTATTTGCCATTTGTTTTCTAAAGAGAAAGAGAAAATAATGGTATGTAATTGTGTGGATGGGGAATTGGGTGGGTGAGTGGAGAGATCTAGAAGGTGTTGGGGGAAAGGAAACCATGATCAAAATATACTATATGGAAAATTTTTTCTTTAAGCAAAAAATATTAGGACATCCCAAAAAGCCAGAGAAGGAAAAGTATAATAATGACAGACATCCCCTACCACTTGAGAAAATGACTTCATAGAGGCAGATTTTGTATCTACGCCTTGGTGAGTGACATTATTAGGGAACAGAAAGTCAGTCTTTTTATCTTTTTTTATTTTTTGAGATTATAATATATTTAGATTTCTCCCTTTCCCTTTTCTTCCTCCTATATGCCCCTCCCTTACCCTCCTTCAAATTCACGGCCTCTTTTCACTGTTATTGCGTGCATATATGTATACACATATACACACATATGTGTGTGTTCCTAAATTTAACATAGTCTGTGTACAGTTTCCCCTTCTTCTACTGCTCCCAGTCTCCCCCTGCCCCGGCCTCATTTCTCCTCTATGCCAGATCAACTCTTCCTCCATTTTCCTTTTAAAAAATAACAAGGCGGCGGCGGCGGCGGCGGCAGCGCACGCCTTTAATCCCAGCACTCGGGAGGCAGAGGCAGGCGGATCTCTGTGAGTTCGAGGCCAGCCTGGTCTCCAAAGCGAGTACCAGGAAAGGCACAAAGCTACACAGAGAAGCCCTGTCTTGAAAAAAACAAAAAATAAAATAAGAAGTGTAAACTAAAGGTATAGAAAATATATTCAATAAAATTAGAGCAGAAATTTTCCAAATTAATAGAAAGTGATACATCCTGCCTCAATGGCCAGGAACCAGAGGCTGGACAGCCCAGAGACCCAGGCTAGAACCAAACATGACTAGGAAAAAAAGAAAATTCAATAAAATTATTACTAATGATGCTCTGCTATACTCATAGATTGAGGCTTAGCCCAGTTGTAATCAGAAAGGTGTCATCCAGCAAATGAAGCAAGCAGATACAAAGAGCCACAGCCAGACACCAGGTGGAGTCAAGGGAACTGCACAATAGAGGGAAAGGAAGAAGTGTAGGATCCAGAGGGGTTGAGGACACCATGAGAAGAAAGCCCACATAACAACTAAGCAGGGCTCATAAGAGATCGCAGAGACTGAAGTGATAATCACAGACCCTGTATGGGTCTGAGGTAGGTCCTTTGCATATAAGTTATGATTATGTAGCTAGGTGTTCTTGTATGACTCCTAATAATGGGATTGGGGATGTTGCTGACTCTTTTGCCTGCTCTTAGGACCCTTTTCCTCCTACTGGGTTGCCTCACATCCAGCCTTGATGTGAGGGTTGTGCTTAGTCTTATTGTAACTTCTTATGCCATGTTGGTTGATATCTCTGGGAGGCTTGTTATTTTTTTTTTTTTTTTTTGGTTTTTCGAGACAGGGTTTCTCTGTGTAGCTTTGCACCTTTCCTGGATCTCGCTCTGTAGACCAGGCTGGCCTCGAACTCACAGAGATCCGCCTGCCTCTGCCTCCCGAGTGCTGGGATTAAAGGCGTGCGCCACCAACACCCAGCCTTATTATTTTTTAAAAGGAAAATGGAGGAAGAGTTGATCTGGCATAGAGGAGAAATGAGGCTGGGGCAGGGGGAGACTGGGAGCAGTAGAAGAAGGGGAAACTGTAGTCAAGATGGAGTGTATGAGAGAATTTTTGCAGAAAGGAAGGAAGAAAGAAAGAAAGAAAGAAAGAAAGAAAGAAAGAAAGAAAGAAAGAAAGAAAGAAAGAAAGAAAGAAAGAAAGAAAGAGAGAGAAGGAGAGGAGGGAGAGAGGGAGGGAGGGAGAGAGAGAGAGAGAGAGAGAGAGAGAGAGAGAGAGAGAGAGACCCAAATACAGGATGTGTTTAAATGCCAAACTGCAAAGACAGGAACAAAATTTCCTCATATAATATACTTTAAACACTAAGTGTACAGAATAAATAAAGAACATTGAAAGCTGGAAGAGAAAAAGTCAAACTTAAAGGCAAAATCATTAAATTAACAACAGATTTGAAAAATTCCAAAACCAAGAGATAAAAAATGATATATTCAAGCTTTAAATGACAATCACTGCAATGCAAATCACTGTAGCCAATGAAGCTATTCTTCCTGGTTAAAGAACAAAGAATCCTTCTATGATAAATGCAAACTAAAAGAATTTATGACCACTAAACCAATATTTCAAAAAAGATGAAGAGAATACTCAGTAGAGGAAATTCAAATGACTGAGAAACACTTAAAGAAATGTTCAGTATCTTTATCAAACAGGAAAATACAAATCAAAATTACTTTGAGATTTCATCTTATACCTGGCAGAATGGCTAATATCAATAACACAAGCTCATAGCAGAAAGGATGTAAAATGAGCAGAACACTCATCCATTGCTGGTGGGAGTGCAAATTTGTACAACCTCTGTAGAAATCAGTGTAGCAGTTCCTTGGGGAGATGGGAATTGATCTACCTCAAGATCCAGCTACACCACTCTTGGGCATATACCCAAAGGACCTTCACTTTACCACAAAAACACTTGCTCAACCATGTTCATTGCTGCTCTATTCACAATAGCCAGAAACTGGAAACAATCTACATGTCCCTGAACAGAAGAATGGAGAGCGTTACCTGGCTGTTTAAAAAATCACAACACAAAAGTTGCAGGCAAATTGATGGAGCTAGAAAAAAATCATTGTGAATAAAGTAACCCAGAGCCAGAAAGATAAATATGGTATGTATTCTCTTATATGAGGTTATTAACCATTAAGTAGATGAAAACCAAGCTAAAACCCATAGACACAGGGAGGTTATATATAGAGGAAGAGACTAGGGAATAGATTTTGTGGGTGCACTGGGTGAATAAGAATGGGAGGGACAAGTGGGAAGAGGAGAGGAAATGGGGTTATGGTATGGAATGCAGGGAGAGACAGCTAGAATTCAGGTGCATTTGAAAGGTGTTATGGAAAATAAGCACAGCAGAAACTTCCTAAAATATATGAAGACAATCCTAACAAAGTTTCCAGAAAATGAAGGAGACAGAATTCCAGCTGACCATCTCTTGCCACCAAGCAAAACTTCCAGTATTGGGACTAGGTTACATCCAATTTAGTTATTGGCCAAATGGGGCCCCTTGGAAATTCCCAAATAACCCAGACTGTTTCCAGGACAAAAGTTTCTCTCTACAAACTAATATCAAGACCCCATTGCTGAAGATAACACCCACACAACTCATTGAAGATTGAGAGGTCAAGCTAGTGCCTACATAGAACTTTAACCCCTACCTTCTAGTGTCTTTGGTAAGGGAAGATACTCACAAGGCTGCCAAAAGAGAAATGTAAACACGAACCCAACCTCAAAACCTTTGACCTACAATCTTTCCTGCCTGCAAGACATGCTGGGGTAACAGTTTCACAAAGCTTGTGGGTATAACCAAGCAATGTCTGATTTGATTTAAGGCTCAATCCACAACATGGAACCCATACCCAACACTGCTTGGATGATAAAAACCAGACATTAGATAACCCAGAGATCTAGGGTAAAACTAAATACTACTGTTCTAAAAAAAGGAAAAATAAAATGACTCCAATGATATTCTGCTCAACTCATAGATCAGTGCATGATTCAGCCATCATCAGAGAAGGTTCCTTCTGTTGCAGGATATTTGATCACACTGTGAACCCCAAGATTGCATTAATTAAATAAACTCAACCATAGGTCAAGAGGAGGAGCAAGCAACAAGTTGATTGGAAATAACCATACAGTGTGAGGGGAAGTTGGGAGGTCAGAGAAAGAGAGGCACAAGAAGTAGAAGGGAGGAACATTCAGTTGGAGTTTTGTTTTTAGACAAAGTAAGAGAGAGCCTCTTTCTGAGATGATGGCTGAGGAGGAAGGTCAACTGGCTGCTTTCTCTGCCTCTCTGAGCTAGAAGGTTTTTACCTCAACATCTGGCTCCCAAGTCTTTATTGGTAAAATAAGAGGCTAGAGACTTCATTAAAACAGCATTTGTCTCCCTACAGGGAGGTGGCTGAAGAGGTGGCAGGACCGCAGGATGAAAAGCCCCCTCCCGCCCCCACTCCCGGAGCCCATGGCCTTAGCAGCAAGGTCGAGGCAGCAGCTGAGGCGATGCAGTCAGCAGCTGAGGCAGTGGTAGGATCAGGTGTAGCCACTGAGAAGCAGATATAACAACATACTCCTGCAGTAGATGGGAACAAATACAGAGACCCACACCAGACGTAATGAGAGAGGGGGGGAGGGAGGGAGAGAGAGAGAGAGAGAGAGAGAGAGAGAGAGAGAGAGAGAGAGAGAGAGAGAGAGAGAGAAGCCTTGGGAACACACAGCTCTAAATGCCATATCTCTGTCAAATCCCACACGCACACACCTAAGAGCCCAGGAAACCACAAGGAAGACGAGGCAGTAAGAGTGTAAGATCCAGAGGGGATAGAGAGCACTAGGAGAACAAGGCCCTTAAAATCAACTGAGCAAAGCCCATATGAACCCATAGAGACTGACTTAATCAGTATAGGGCCTGTACAGGTCTGAACCAGGTCCACTGCATACATATTATAGCTTTCAATTTAGTATTTTTATGGGACGCCTGAGTGTGTGAACGGGCAGGTCCCTGATTCATGGGCCTTCTCTTAGAGCCCCCTTCTCCTTCTGTTGGTTTGCCTTGTCTAACTTCAATGTGATGGTTTTTGTTTTATCTTTTTATAATTTATTTTGTTATGTCTGATTGTTATCTATTAGAAGCCTGTTCCTTTCTAATGAGAGACAGGAGGGAAATGGATTCTGATGGGAAGGGAGGTGGGAAGGAACTAGAAAGAGTTGAGGGAGGAAAAACTGTAACCAGGATATATTTTAAAGGATATTATAAGAATAAAAACAAAAATGAAATAAAATAGGGCCAATGAGATCTCTCATTGGTTAAAGGTACTTGTTGCCAAGCCTGACAAAGTTTGATCCCTGATACCAGTATGGTAGAAAGAGAAAACTGATTTGTGCAAGTTGTCCTCTCTCTCTCTCTCTCTCTCTCTCTCTCTCTCTCTCTCTCTCTCTCTCTCTCACACACACACACACACACACACACACACACACACACACACAATGCACATCCAGACCCACACAAGTCAATAAATGTAATTTTTAAATAAAATAAAAATAACTTTTGACAAAGAGAAAAACAAAAAAAAACCTGAAAGTGGAAATAGAATTAGAATCAATAAAGAAAATCCAACCTGAGGGACTTCTGAACTTGAACAAGAGACACCATGATAAATGAGAACCCCATGGGAATAGGAAGAAGCAGAGTGCTAGAGATGTCCCCAGAAATCCACAAAGATATCTCCACTATAGACTACTGGCAATGGTCGAGAGAAAGCCTGAACTGACCTACTCTGGTGATCAGATGGCCAAACACCCTGGCTGTCATGATAGAACTCTCATCCAGTGCCTGGTGCAGAAATGCAGAGGTCCACAGCCAAACCCCAGGTGGAGCTCCAGGAGTCCAATCAGCAAGAGAGAGGAGGGATTGTATGAGCAAGAGATACGGAGATCATGATTGGAAAAAGCACAGGGACAAATAGCCAAACTAGTGAAAACACATGAACTGTGAACCAATAGCTGAGGAGCCCCCATGAAACTGGACCAGGCCCTCTGGATAAGTGAGACAGTTGATTAGCTTGAACTGTTTGGGAGGCCCCCAGGCAGTAGGATCAGTTGTGTATCTTGATCTGCTTGGGAGGCCCCCTGTCAGTAGGATCAGGATCCATCCCTGGTGCATGAGCAGACTTTTGGGAGCCCACTATCTAGGACGGGACACCTCGTGCAGCCTTGAGGCCAGGGGAAGGGATTGGACTTGCCTCTACTGGATGTGCCTCCCTATGGGAGGCCTTGCCTTCTTGTGGGTGGGAGTGAGGGTGGGTTGGGAGGGGAAGGCTGAGGGAGCAAGAAGAGGAAAGAGGGGGATCTTTGATTGATGTGTAAAATGAATGAAAATTTTTCTTAATAATAATAATTTTAAAAAATAAAAATATACCTCAAAATCCAGCTACAGTGCTCTTGGGTATATACCCAAGGATACCTCACCCTACCATAACCATAGCATTGCTGCTCTATAGTAGCCAGAAATTGGAAACAACCTAGATGTCCCCCAACAGAAGAAAGGATAAAGAAAATATGGTACATTTACACAATAGAGTGTTACTCAGCCATTAAAAGAAATGAAATCATTAAATTCACAGGCAAATGGATAGAACTAGAAAAAAATCATCCTGAGTGAGGTATCTCAGACTCAGAAAGACAAATATGATGTGCATTCAAGTCCATGTGGATATTACCCTCTAAGTAAATGATAATCAAGCTACATTCTATAGAACCACAGAGGTTAAATATAGAGTAACAGACTTTGGACATTAACCAAACTTGACATCTCTTGTCACCAAATGAAGCTTCCAGTACTGGGAATGGGCCATATCTAATTGAATTGTTGACCAAAGGAATTCCATGAGAACCCCAAACAATCTAGGCTGCTGCCAAGACTATAGGTTACTCTCCACAAACTGAGGGCAAGGATCCTGAAGACAACACCTAACGCTACTCATTGAACACAGAGAAGTCGAGCTTGTAGTACCTACCTAGAACCTTCACCCCTGTGAGCTAGTATTCTTGGTAATGGAAGGTACTGTATACACTACCAAAGAAAAAACATAACACTAACCCATCCACAAACCCTTTAATCTAAAAGTGTCTGGTATGTAAGATATGTAAGTGAAATGGTGGCACAAAGCTTGTGAGAGTAACCTACCAATATCTGATTTGATTTAATGCACCCTCCACAAGATGAAACCCATACTTGACACTGCTTAGGTGATCAGGAATCAAAAACTAGGTAGTCCAGGAACCTAGGGGGAAACCAAATGCTACTATTCTACTAAAGAACCATAGCAATAAAATTGTTCCTAATGACATTCCGCTATACTCATCTATCACTCCCTTGCTCCATCATCAGAGAAGGTTCCTCTTGCAGCAGATGGGAACAAGTGGAGACCCACAGTCAGATAATACACAGAGTGTGAGATACTTTGGAACCCTCATCCATAAACAGAATGCCTCCATCAAATCCCTCCCCTCAAGGGTCATGGAACCCTGTGGAAGAGAAGGCAGTGTAAAAGCCAGAGGAGAGAGAGGACACCAAGGTAACAAAACCTCTAAACACCGTACAACCAATGTACACAGGAACTCACACAGACTGAGGCAGATTGCACAGGGCGTCCAAGGGCCTGTACCAATGGGGTCCTAATGCTCAAAGGGGAAGTTAACACAAGCCCCAATATTTAACAGAAATTATCCCCAATGACATCCACTTGCAAATGAAAATTTGGTTTTCTCCAAGGCAGTCTCACCAGGTAGTCCACATGCCCAGAAGTAGATGGCCAACAGAAAATGATTTGAATAGCATCTTCAAGACATCTTTGAAGGTTCTTTGTCTCATTGTGTCATGTCAGGAGATTTTTTCGCTTTTTTTAACCCTACAGGTTCTTTGCATATATATTCTTCCCATTTTATGTTTTTATGGAATTCCTGAGTATGCAAGTAAGAGTGCCTCTGAGTTTATATCTGTTTCTTGGGCCTTTTCATGGGCTCTTTCACTTCTGTTAGTTTTGTCCTATTCCAATTTGTTTGCCTTTGTTCTATTATATTGTATTGTATTGTATTATATTATATTTGTTATATTATTATATATTCCCTTAGAAGCCTGTTTGATTTCTAATGAGAGACAGAAATGAGATGGATCTGGATGGAAGAGACAAAAAATAATTACTTGATGATGCAACTCAAAAATTTGGAAAAACAAGAACAAACCAAACCCAGTGAACAGCAAGAAAAAATAAAAATCAAAGTAGAAATTAATTAAATAGAAGAAACAAAATAAGCATCTTGGATCTTTGAGAAGATAACAAATTTAACAGATATATGGCCTAACTAACCAAAATCAAAAATAAAGAGTCAAATAAAGAAAATCAGAAATGAACAGGGAACATGACAGCAGACATCAAGTAAATTCAAATATTAAAATGAGGTAAGGACTTCCATAAATGGGGAGGTGGACTGTGAAGAGGGGAGACTGGAGAGGCAGAAAGAGGAAAGAGGGGGATCTGTGATTGGTATGTAAAATGAATAAAAAATTTCTTAAGAAAAAGAAATCAACATAAAATATATATATATATATTAAAATGGAATAATTTAAAAACCAATAAGTTGTAAAACCTAAAAGAAATTGATAAATTTCTAGATTCAGCCAAACCATCAAAATTAACCCAAGAAGTCAATAACCTAAACAGATACATACTAAATGAGGACATTGAAACAGTAATAAAAATCCTTACAACTAAAAAAAGTACAAAGCCGGTTGGGGATTTAGCTCAGTGGTAGAGCGCTTGCCTAGCAAGCAAAAGGCCCTGGGTTCGGTCCTCAGCTTAAAAAAAAAAAAAAAGTACAAAGCCATTTGGATTCACAGTAAAATTATACCAGACTTTCCAAGATCTACAGCTAACATTCTTAAACTATTTTAAAAACTATAAACAGAAGGATCACCTCTAAATGCCTTCTATGAATCCAGAGTCACTGTAATACAAAAATCAGTAAAGACACAGCAAAAAAAAAACCTACAATCTGATATCCCTTTTAAATATAGACTCACAATTGCTCAGTAAAATACCTGCAAAGAAAATTCAAACATATGTTTAAAAGGTTGTATTTTTAAAAACGGCAGGAAGGAGTCACACCATACAACAACTATAAAATGAAAATATATCCATGTTCATGAATTGATAGAATTAATGTTGTAAAATGGCTATTTTACTAAAAACTATTTACAGATTTAATGCAATCCCAATCAAATCTCCATATCATTGTTCATGAATATAGAGAGAAAAACTATCCTAACTTTCACATGGAAACACAAAAGACCCTAGACAGCCAAACACTACAAAGCAAAAGGAACAATGCTGGAGAGATTACCATTCCATAGCTCAAAATACATTGTAGAGCCATAGTAATAAAAACAGTATTGTAGTGGCACAAAACAGACATGTAGACCAGTGGAGTAACATCCACCATGAAGAAACATAACCTCAGCCATTTAATATGTGAAAAAAGATGCCAAAAACATACTCTAAGGAAAAGAAAACATATTAGGCAAATGCTCCTGGGAAAACAAGATATCTACATGCAGAAGCATGAAATTGGAGATATATAATATAATATAATATAATATAATATAATATAATATAATATAATATAATATAATATATATATATACACCCTTGAACAAAACTAACTCAAAATTGATCAAAAACCTAAATATGAACCTAAAATAATGAATCTCTCAGAAGAAAACACAGACAGTACCCTACAGGACACAGATGCAGGAAAGGACTTTCTCCATAGGGCTCCATTGTCCAAGATTAAGGCCAAGTGGCAAGTGGAACTTCATAAACTAAAAATCTTCCACATGACTAAGGAAACAGATAATCAGGTGAAGAGGAAACCCATAGAACTAGAGAGAGTCTTTGACAACAATACATCTGAGAGGCAATTAATATCCAGAATATAAAAAAAAAAACCTAAAAAAAAACTCATTCAAAGAAATGGACCTGGGACCTGAACAGAGAGTTCTCAAAAGAACAAAAAAAAAATAGCTAAGAAATATCTCAAGTAATTTTCATTGTCCCCAGTAACTAGGGAATTGAAAATCAAAATAACTTTGAGATTTCACGACATACCAGTCAGAATGGCAAAGATCATCCATAAAATGTGGAATAGGATGCACTAGAAAAAGACACTTTCATGGTTAGTGGGACAGCAAACTGACGCAGCCACTATGGAATCAGTATGGAGAATTCTCAAAAATCTGCCATATGATCCAGATATTGACATATGCCCAAAATACTTACTATCCTATCTCACAGTTTCTTGCTCAGCTGTGTTCATTGCTGCTCTATTCACATTATCTACAGAATGGATACAAACTAAATGCTCTTAAACTTTGAATGGATAATAAAAGTATGGTACATATGCAATGTTCAATACTATTCAGCTGTAAAGATAAATGAAGCCATGGTATTTGCAGATAAGTGGATGGAATTTGAAGATATTACATTGAATGGGGTAACACAGATACAAAAAGATAAATATCACATGTTCTCTGCCCTCTCAGTCTCCCAGGTCCCAATTTTTAGATGTGAGTACATAACCTGGAGTAGCTGCAAAAACCAGGAAAGCTAAAAGGGATCATCATGTGGATGGAAGAGGCAGGGGACAATAGAGAGGACAGTATTGGGGTACAAATGATGTGAAGAAGGAAATGGAAAAAAGAGAGAGCTCTGATTAAGGAGTGGGGAGAGATATAAACACAGAAGGAGGGGGGAGAATAACAGTAAGAATGTCTGAAAAAGTCATAAGGAATCATATTTCTAACCATCTACCTAAAAATACCTATAATACACATAAGTTAGTATATAAATATACATACATAATTTAAAGGAAAATTTCAAATCTAGACTGATAATGATCCCTTCAAGAGCCAAAGACCATTAAACAAAAAAAAACCAACACCAAGCACGATAAGTTCTCTTCTGAGTTGTTGGTCAATTTGTCCAAGACTCCCAAAACATTATAGACTACTGCTATTGCCCTTGATCCCCACCCCTCAAAGATGGAGGTAAGTCCCTATTGCTGAAGACAATCATGAACTTCAGAGATAGGGCCCAGAGGCCTCTGAGCTGGAACTTTATCTGAATACCTCCTCCCTAAATCCTAGAAGGTGCCATGCAAAGTTACAAGGAAGGAAGCAACCAATAGTCCTATCCAGCTTTAACATCTGTGAACCACAACAAAAGCAGTATGGCATAATAACCCTAGGAATGCAGTAGCAACACATACACACCTTGGTGATATGCAGGTAACCGTGGAGTTGGCTTGGCCAGGCTGCCTTGAGAGGCGTGTATCATAGGTCTTTCAGGTTAGAGTCCATGGCTTCTGGAGCACAATGTGCTTTCCAGTTCCTGAAAGACTGATGCGCTACCTCGGGCACTGAAGCATTCAGGCCACATTTTGTTTCTCTGTATGTTCCCTTAGTAGCCAAGGAAGCACAGAGCCCTGACAGGACAATTGGTCTGAGACATTAAACTTATGTACCCCGTACGGCTTGCAAACTTCACTGTATCCTGGCAACTACAACTGTATTGATCCTTGCAATTGCCATTATATTCTATTTATGATAAAGGTATAAAAAGTCGGATTGCTCTCAATAAAATTGTCACAACTTTGGTTGTGCTATGGCCCCCTCCAACCTGGTCTGATTTCATTCCTCACAGCCATATCAGGTGACTTTGATTGGTAAGTAAGCACGAGCATTTACAGTGATAACCAAAAACTATCTAATTTCATGTAAGACCCACTCAACAAGAGAGAAATCAAACCTGCTAGTGGAAACCTAGCCAACTGCCCATGGTTAGTGAAGTCATGGATTGTGGAGGAGAACCTACAAAAAGCACTTTACTAAAGCAGCAGAATCCCCACCTACATTCTAAATATTTGTCTTTATACCCACTGGTAAATATAGTCCTCACCTCTCATCAATGAAAATTTTCTCTGCAGCAGTCAGAAAAACACAAACAAAATGCAGAGTTGTGAAATCCAGTCAAAATGAATGTAGCTACAACACTACTCTCACACCTAGGACTCTGAGATCACTGCAGAAGAAGTAGAAAGATTTTAGTACCAAAGGAACAGAGAGTTTACTGTGAGGTTGTATCTTCTAGTAATACAGAAGCTACATCCATAAATTCTCGTTTAAGTAACATAAATAAAATAGACTCAAATAAATGATATTTTTCTGTTCTCTTGTTCCTATGGGACATCCTTGAAATAGATGAAAATCAATATAGGAATATTCTTGTATGTTCATAATACTGGCCACACTCATTGTTAGTGAAAACAAAAAAGACTATTCAATATTAAATGGAGACACAAAAGATGGTCAGTGCTTAGGAAGATTGATAGGTTAATAAACCTTAATCTGCTTTTTACACATTAATAAATGTATCAAATTATCAAATTGAACACATAAATATGTGTATAATTGTGTTATTTTTAAAAATTCATTGTCTTCTGAGTTAAAAGTTTGTATTTGGGGCACTCTTTCATCTGGCTATTCTATTCTAACTCCATATAATTTGTTTACTTTGAATTTGGTTTGTTTTGCCCTGGTTTGCTTTGGTATTTATTATTATTATTATTATTATTATTATTATTATTATTATTATTAATTACTGGAAGTCAAGCACAGAAGACAACACTATTAAGTCAATTCTCCACTTCTAACTATATGTGGGTTCTTGAAATCAAACTCAGATCATCAGACTTGATGACAAGTTCTAACAAACAGAGCCATCTCACAGTCCCTGATTTAGTTTTTTGAAATAGGTTCTTGCTATACAGCCCAAGATGCCCTCAAATTGTCAGTTCTCCTGTCTCGGCCTCCCAAAATGTTGGGACTACAAGCATGTACCACCAATTCCAAACTTTTTCCTTTGATGATGAAGCAACAATGCCACCTAATTTCTGCTGCATTCACTTTCTCCCAAGGGTCTTACCAGACTGTGTCATCTCTATGATGGGGCATGATAAAGGAGTGACGGTCCATCATTTCTCCCATGCCTGGTAAGTGTTTGAGAATCAGATTCTGTCATCAGACCTGGCAAGAAGATAGACTTGTGCATGCACTCATGATGGAAATATTGTCTCTGAAGGATAAAGATGACAGAGCCAAGTGGTCTAGTACCAAAAACTAAACAGCTGGAGGGGCATTGGCTTTTTATTTACAGTTACATAGGCTCGAGAGTTCAATGAACAGAGCTTATAATTAGCCAAATTAGTTCATGTTAACCCAATCTCTGGAGACTTGTTAGTTCTAATTGAAAAGGGGCATAGAAAAAGTCAGTTCCCTTTGTAGGTTCTCAAATTTTCATTTCTCAGGAGGGAACTCATCTGTACTCCTCTTTTCTGACTTTCAGTGTTCAAAGTTTTTTTTTTTTTAGGTTGCCACATGGCTCGTGGCTTACCAGTACCTTACATCTCACTTTCCATGGTGATGGCTGGCAGTGTATCTCTGCCTCAGCCTTCCACTTCCCAGAATTCTCCTCTCTCCTTGTCCTGCCTATACTTCCTGCCTGGCTACTGGCCAATCAGTATTTTATTTATTAACCAATCAGAGCAACACATTTAACATACAGAACATCCCACAGCACTTCCCCTTTTCTTTTTTTCAAAAAGGAAGGTTTTCACTTTCACATAGTAAAATTACAGATAACAAAACAATTATCAAGCAAGAATTACAGTTACAATATCTAGTCTATTTATAATATCTAGTCTAGTTGTATTTGGCAAAATTAAAGACGATATCCTATATCTATCCTATATTTGTGAGTCTAAGGTTTCATACCTAACTTATCTTTTATCATAACTAAGGAAAATTATAACTATGTAGTCTTCAACTACACCAAAGACCTCAGAAGGATATAATATTCAGTGTTCAAAATCTTAATGTAAAATTCAGACTTACAAAGGAAGAATGTTCATGCCATCAACTGTTCTTATCACATGTCATTTAAAAGTAACTGATGAGAAACAATGCTGCATGAAATGACATTACTATTGTGAAACACATTGGCAGTATGTAGACTGTGGTATCAGCAGAAACATTATATGTGTGAAACAAATACACACAGAACAAGAGTCTACTTCAGTGAGTATAAATCCTCATCCCCTTCATAATAGTAGAAAATGTAATCAACATACCTCCAGTTGGCTGTTTAGCCATTCTTGAGATTGGCACAATTTAGATATTGTATTAGTCAAATTTCTGTTGCTAACAACCCAAAACAATATATTGAACTATAAAAAGCTGCTTGGTATGGTAATACATGACTGTAATCTCATCCTGTAGGATGAGGGAGCAGAAGGATCAAGAGGTCAAAGCCAGCATGGGCTATATAATGAGCCTCTTTCTCATAAAATAATAAATATAATAGAAAATAATATAATATAATAGCAGTGAGATAGCTCAGTGGATAGAAATACTGCCTACTGAGCCTAATAACCTGAGTTCAATCCCTAAGACCCACATGGTGAATGGAAAGAACCAACTCCTGAAGGTTATGACCTGTACATGCTCACCATGGTATGTTTGTATACACACACACACACACACACACACACACACACACACACACACACACTGTATAAACTAATTTTTTTTAGTTTATTCATATGTGTGTTTTGCCTGTATGTTTGTCTGTCTACCACTCACATACCTGATGCATTCAGGGGCCAGAGATACCTTGGAACTAGATTAGCAAACAGTTGTGAGTGCCCATATGCTGGGAATTAAATCTAGATTATCTAGAAAAGCAGCCAGTACTCTTAACCAATAAGCCATCTCTCCAACACGTGAATGTAATTTTGTTGCTGTTGTTTATTTCTGAGGTTATATTTTAATTACAGCATTTCTCCCTTCCCTTTCCTCCTTCAAAACCATCCTTTATGCCCCTCCCACTCTACTTCATAGTCATAGTCTCTTTTCATTACTAATTGTTATTGCATGTATATATGTATTTCTATACACACATATATAAGAATATATGTATATATCAAATATACATATATACACAACTTCATATGTACATATACATATATACATATATTACTAAATATAACCTGTTGAGTCCATATAATGTTTTCAGGGCTGATCATTTGGCAATGAACAACCACTGGTGTGCTCTTCCCTGGGGAGGAGCACCTCTCCCGGTCCCAGATTTACTCAGTTGCCATTAGTTTTTTGTGTAAGGTTAAGGCCTCATGGGCTTTTCTAGACTCAATTTGGCATGTTCATTGGTGTCCTTGTTTAGCTCACATTTGGGTGATCAGGTTGGTGACACTTTATCTTTATAGCTGCTGATATTACTAGGAAATACAATCTCACAGCAAAGTTCCTTACCACACTCTGGCTCTTAAAATCTTTCCACCTCTCTTCTACCATGCCCTGCTCCCAACCCCAGCAGACTTCTGCCACTGAGGAGCAGACCACACCAGTCATGATGGGAGTGACACTCCCGCCAGAGGAACTATACCCCTCCATATTTTCTGTCCTCCAGGACTCTTCTGTAGGCCCACATTTATTCAACATAGTACTTGAAGTTCTAGCTAGAATAATAAGACAATTAAAGGAGATCAAGGGGATACAAATTGGAAAGGAAGAAGCCAAACTTTCATTATTTGCAGATGATATGATAGTATACATGAGTGACTCCAAAAATTCTACCAGGGAACTCCTACAGCTGATAAACTCCTTCAGTAAGGTGGCAGGATACAAGATTAACTCAAAAAAATCAGTAGCCCTCCTATATACAAATGATAAATGGGATGAGAAAGAAATCAGAGAAACATCACCCTTTACAATAGCCACAAGTAATATAAAATACTTTGGGGTAACTCTAACTAAGCAAGTCAAAGACCTGTATGACAAGAACTTTAAGTCTCTGAAGAAAGAAATCAAAGAAGATATCAGAAAAATGGAAAGATCTCTCATGCTCATGGATAGGTAGAATCAACATAGTAAAAATCTTACCAAAAGCAATCTACAGATTCAGTACACTCCCCATCAAAATCCCAACACAATTCTTCACAGACTTGGAAAGAATAATACTCAACCTCATTTGGAAAAACAAAAAACCTAGGATAGCTAAAAGAATCCTGTATAATAAAGCCACTTCTGGAGGCATCACCATCCCTGACCTCAAGCTCTATTATAGAGCTATAGTAATACAAACACCTTGGTATTGGCATAAAAACTGGCATGTGGATCAGTGGAATCAAACTGAAGACCCTGACATTAATCCACACACCTACAAACATCTAATTTTTGACAAAGAAGCCAAAACTGTACAATAGAAAAAAGAAAACATCTTTAACAAATGGTGCTGGCATAACTAGACGTCAACATGTGGAAGACTGCAAATAGATCCATAGCAATCACCATGCACAAAATTCAAGTCCAAGTGGATCAAAGACCTCAATACAAAACCAGTTACATTGAACTTGGCAGAAGAGAAAGTAAGAAGTAGTCTTGAACACATTGGCACAGGAGACCACTTCCTAAATATAACACTAGTAGCACAGACACTGAGAGCAACAATCAATAAATGGGACCAACTAAAACTAAGAAGCTTCTAAAAGATGAAGGAAATAGTCAATAAGACGAAATGACAGCCTACAGAATGCAAATAGATCTTCACCAACCCCACATTTGACAGAGGGCTGACCTCCAAAATATATAAAGAATTCAAGAAACTAGACATCAAAATAATGAACAATACAATTAAAAATGGGCTACAGAGCTAAACAGAGAATTCTCAACAGAAGAATCTCAAATGGCTGAAACACATCTGAGGAAATGCTCAACATCCTTAGTCATCAGAGAAATTCAAATAAAAATGACTCATACACCATCTTATACCTGTAAGAATCGATATGATCAAAGACACTGATAACAGCTTATGTTGGAGAGGATGTGGAGCAAGGGGAACACTCCTCCACTGTTGGTGGCAGTGCAAACTTGTACAGCCACTCTGGAAATCAGTGTGGCGGTTTCTCAGAAAATTGAGAATCAATCTACCTCAAGACCCAGCTATATCACTCTTGGGCATATACCCAAGGAATGTTCAATCATACCACAAGGACACATGCTCAACTATGTTCATAGCAGCATTATTCATAATAGCCAGAATGTAGAAACAACCTAGATGCCCCTCAACCAAATAATGGATAAAGAAAATGTGGTACATATACACAATGGAGTACTACTCAGAAGTAAAAAAAAAAAAAAAAAAAAAAACAATAACATCATGAAATTTGCAGGCAAATGGATGGAACTAGAAAATATCATCCTGAATGAGGTAACCCAGACTCAGAAGGACAAACATGATATGTACTCACTCATAAGTGGATACTAGATATAAACTAAAGGATAACCAGACTGCCACCCACAGCTCCAGAGAAGCTAGGACCCAAAGATAGATGCATGGATAGCCCTAGGAAAGGGAAATAGATGATGTTTCCATGAGAAAACTGGGGATGAGGGGGACCAATAGAGGGTAAGGGTAGGGGATGAGATCATAAGGGAATGGGATGGTCAAGCTGGAACAGGGATGTAGTAGGAGAGCAATGAAAGAGATACCATGATAGAGGGAGGATACATCATGGAGATAGGGAGAAACTGGGTGCTAGGGAGGTTCCCAGAAATCCACAAGGATGACCCAGCTTAGACTACTAGCAATAGTGAAGAAAGTGCCTGAATTTGCTTACCCCAGTAATCAGATCAGTGAATACCCTAAGTGTCATCATAGAGCCTCCATCCAGTAACTGATGGAAGCAGAGACAGAGATCCACAGTCAAACACCATGCTAAGTTCCAGGAGTCCAGCCGAAGGGAGAGAAGAGGAATTCTATGAGCAAGGGGAATCAAGATCATGATTGAAAAGCCTACAGAGACAACCAAACCAAGCTAGTGAGAACTCATGAAATTTAGAACAACACTTGTGGAGCCTCCACAGAACTGGACTAGGCCCTCTGCATAAGTGAAACAGTTGTGTAGCTTGATCTGCTGAAGGGGCACCCTAACAGTAGGATCAGCATCCATCCCTGGTGCATGAACTAGCTTTTTGGAGCCCATTACCTATAGTGGGACACTTCACATAGCCTTGAGGCAGAGAGGAGGTCTATGACCTGCCTCTACAGAATGGACCAGGCTCTGCTCACCCACCATGGGAGGCCTTACCTTCTTGTAGGAGGGAATGGAGTGGGGAGGCTGAAGGGGTGGGAGAAGGGAAAAGGGAGATCTGTGATTGGTATGTAAAATGAATAAAAAATTTTAATAAAAAAAGAAAAAAGAAATTTTCTGTTCATTTTACATCCCAACCACAGATACCCCTCCTCCTCCCACCCCCCTCCTCAGCCTTTCCCCCATCCCACCCCTCGTTCTGACTTCCTTCAAGGCAAGAACTCCCATGGGGAGTCAGCAGATCCTGGTACACTCAGCTGAGGCAGGTCCCTGCCCCTCTGCCTGAGCCAAGGCTGTATAAGGTGTCCCACCATAGGCACTGGGCTTCAAATGGCTCACTCATGTACCAGGGATGAATCCTGATCCCACCCTTAAACAGGTCAAGCTAAACAACTGTCATGCCTATGCAGAGGGTATAGTCCAGTCCCATGGAGGCTCCACAGCTATTGGTCCACAGTTTATGGGTTCCCACTAGTTTGGTTTGGTTGTCTCTGTACATTTCCCCATCATGGTCTTGATGCCCCTTGTTCATAGAATCCCTCTTTTCTCTCTTTGACTGGACTCCTGGAGTTTGGCCTGGAACTTGGCTATGGATCTCTGCCTCTGCTTCCATCAGTTACTGGATGGAGGCTCTATTGCTGCAGGCCACAGGAATATATCAGAAGAACTCAGCTGGTTATGGCAAAGTCACTACCTGGAGGAATCAGGGAATTCCTCCAGAGGAAGCCAAATCCCAAGGAGTTTTTGGTGTTACTTGGCTTGTCATATATCAGCTGTATTCTGTTATAAAAATCATGTATGCCTTCATAGTTTTCCCAATTGATTTTTCCCTAAGAAGGGCTAACAATGTGGACTGATCACTCTCTAGACATACACATTCCAGGCATTTGGAGAACAGCCTCAGGAAAGGCTTTCTCTGGAATCAGATATCTCCCCTAGCCATTTTCAAGGACTAAAGGAGACACCACCCAGGTGGTCACCCAACTTCCGAGGACTAACAGTGATAACCACCCACATACAAGTCTCCTGACTTAAGGTAAATTCCACAAGGAGACACCACCCAGGTGGTCGCCCAATTTCCGAGGACTAACAGTGATAACAGCCCACAGGTGAGTCTCCTGATTTAAGGTAAATTCCACAAGGAGACACCGCCCAGGTGGTCGCCCAATTTCTGAGGACTAACAGTGATAACAGCCCACATACAAGTCTCCTGACTTAAGGTAAATTCCACAAAGGGACACTGCCTAGGAGAGGTGGACGTTAAGTAATAGCTTTACACAATTTAGCTCGGACCCTCCTTTTATATACCAGGACTTCCAGGTCAGAGGAGGGAGAAGAGAAAAGAGAATGGAAGAACTAGATGGTAAGAACTTGAGAGGAACAAACTGAGATGGGGAGGAACTACATTGAAGGGCTAGAAGAGAGTACTAGAGGAACGAGATGGAAGATGAGGAAGAGCCAAATGGGGAAGAACAAGATGAGGAAGAGCCAGATGAGAGAGGAGACGGGAGAGGAGCTGATAGGGGAAAGAACTAGATAGATGAGAACCTAGAAGCGACAGAACTAGATGAAGGAATTAAGTTAGAATCTAGAGGGGACAGTAGATAAATATAGAGAAATCAGGCAAGAAAGGACCTAGACATGAGAGCAGAATAGAAGCTGTGTAGAAAGAGAACTATTACAGAATAATAAAGTGTATGAACTAAGGAGTTTCGTGTACATAGATTCATTTCTTTTTATCAAAGATTAATTATCGGCTGGTTGTAGATTCTTCCCGGACCCTGGGAGGGGACTATCGAGGGGCTGGACCCCCCAAGACCCCGATACTCTATGATGACAATTAAGGTATTCACGAACTTGATTACTAGAGTAGATCAGTTCAGGCATCTTCTTCATTATTGTTATTAATCTAAGGTGGGATCATCCTTGTGGATTCCTGGGAACTTCCCAAGCACCCTGTTTCACCCTGTTCCCTTGATGTCTCCCTCTATCATGGTATCTCTTTCCCTGCTCTTTCACTCTGTCCCTGTTCCAACTCAACCATCCCATTCCATTATGTTCTCATCCCCCATCCCCTACCCTACATTGCCCCCCCTCAGTCCCAATTTGCCAATGGAGGTTTTTTTAATACTGTATATATGCATTTGCTCATGTTTAGGGTGTTGGGCTTATGCAACTCATTTTAAAATGTAATGTATAACTAAGAAATATAGGTTAGTGGTCATCTATAATAATCAAACTTGTAGTCATATTAGGTATGTTTTCAACAGATATATTTAGATAGACAGATTGTCTTCAAACACTTCAAAGACCTACAGAATATGGCATTTAAAATGTTTCAATAACATAAGGTTTTTCTTGACAGGGAGACATGTCTGTTCCTGGCAGCACAAATTTACTTCAGAGAAGATGATTGACATCAAAGAAACTCCATACAAAATTTGCTTTCTTTGTGGCAAAAGCTAGCCACAGAAATTGCCCTTGCCACAGTTGCTAACAGTATACTGTATACACTTGACTACCAGGATGCAAAAAAGTGACTGTTGAACTTTGTCAAGACAGGGTAAGACAGTCCTTCAAAATCCCTGCTTCACAAAAACATCTGTCAGATATCTGTAGGCCAAAGATAGATGCCCCAATGTTACAAAAGAGCTTTGGGTGACTCTCCAGGCAGCCAGATCCCCTGTCATTAGGTAACATTACACCCTTCTGGGGTCTTTTATGGAGTTAAAGAATAAATAATTAGATTAAAGTTTTTCTTAGTTATGATAAAAGATAAATTATGTATAAAACTTCAGACTCACAAAGATAAGATAGATAATAGAGTATTTTCTCTAATTTTTCCAAATACAAATAGACTGGATATTGCAACTTTAATTCTTACTTGTTAACTGTTTTTGTTATATGTAGTTTTACTGTGTTAAAGTTAAAATGTTCTTTTATAATTGGACAAAAAGGGGGAAATGCTTTGGAATAATCCTTTTGTATACTGTGAATATGTATTACTCTCTTTGGTTAAATAAAGAGCCAACTGGCCAATAGCTAGGCAGGAAGAGGTTAGGTGGGAGAGCTAGACTGGGAGAACAATGGGAAGAAGAGAGGTAGGGTTACCAGCCAGATGCAGAGGAAGCAAAAGATGAAGATGCCATGCTGAAAAGGGGTACTGCCATGTGTAGAGCATAGATAAGAAATATGGGTTGATTCAAGTTGTAAGAGCTAACTAGTAATAAGCCTAAGCTATTGGCCAATCATTTATATTAATAAGAAGTCTCTGTGGTTATTTGGGGAGCCAGTCATTCTGATGAAAAACCATGCCTACAGGTGTCTAGTTCTTTCTTTCTGAAGACACATAAACTTTTAAAGGTAACATATATATCTGCACTAATACAAGTATGGAATGTGTGGTATGCACAAGTCAAAGACGATTTTTTTGTTTTATGTTTGCGCAGGTAAAAGGTATCTGTTAACTTTATAAGTCTGTTTAGACTGTATAACCAAGCCTCTATCCATGCCATATGAAATGATGGCATGTAATAATAAGTCATGAGGACTCTGTAGCCAACAAGATTTCTCATGTCTCATCCAGTCTCAAAGTTGTTCCCACAGTAAAGGGATCAGCATATACATCACCTGTCCTGTAGGCTTTTTGGGTTTCTTTTTTTTTCATGTCTGTAGTCAAGATTTTCAGGAGCTCTCCCCCAATCAAATATAATCTTTATTAATTTTAAAGAGAACTATAACTTTTTATCTCCTGTAGAAACAAAGGCATAACTTCTCCCCCAATGCAACATATTTTTTACTTCCATTGTAAAGTGAAGACATTCTTAAAATATATAGGTTGGTTTAATTTAGCGGTTTCCATAACCCAATGCCTCTCAGCAGGTATTTTTTGTACATTAGCATTTAAAAAAATTCAAAGTCAACAAAGCATCATACAGGATCCAGACACCCTGTGTATTTCCCATCCTTACACAGCTTATTCTTTTTATATTACTTTATTCTTTCTTTAAACACTTTACTTCATTATTTTTAAACTATTTTTCTATGACTATATCCATTTTCTTTTCTTTCTTCAACATCTAAGCACATTTTTAAAAGATTTATTTATTTATCGTGTATGCAGTGTTCTGCCTTCATGTATGGCTGCAGGCCAGAAGAGGGCACCAGATTCATTACAGATGGTTGTGAGCCACCATGTGGTTGCTGGAAATTGAACTCAGGACCTCTGGAAGAACAGCCAGTTCTCTTAAACACTGAGCCATCTCTCCAACCCACTTCCATCTCTCCAACACCCATCTAAGCACATCTTTAAATACATTGCAACCTGTTTAGTGGGTTTTTTAGCCTGAACCTGACTTTTTGCACTTCTTCAGCCTTCTCTGACTATGTGAGCCAAATCTTAAATGGCTAGGCTATCACCACATGACTCTGTACCTGGCTCCACCCCTCTTGGTTTTCTGACAGCCTATCCTCATGTCAGCACCAGTGGGAGATGCATTTACTGCCCCAGCTCCAGGAATTTGTTGTGTCTGCCTGAAGCAAGAGTTTGTACCCAGTGCCAGCTACTCAAGTGCTTGGCTGTACAGCAGGGCTTGTTAAAAGAGTCATACCACTGTACACCAAACCTTCCCAAGAGACCACTTTTTCAGGCCTATGTGGATATTCAAGCCTCCATGTTGGACACCATATGTAATAAGTCTTTTTCTGTTCCACCAGCCAGTTCCAAAACAATGACATGAAAATTCTTATTATGAAAGCTCACCTATAACTTAGGCTTGTCTCAACTAGCTCTTATAACTTAAATTAACCTGCTGTGGAATAATTCTTCTGTACACCATGAAAATGTGTTGCTCTCATTGTTAGTAAAAAGCTGATTGACAATAGCCAGGCAGGATTTTAGAGGCAGAGAGAGTGCTGGGAAGAAGAAGAGCTGAGTCTGAGGAATCACAAGGAAATGCAAAGGAGACATAAGATAAACATTCCATTCTGAAAGAAGGTACTGCCACATGGCAAAGGGTAGGTAAGAAATACAGATTAATTTAAATTGTAAGATCCAGTAAGTAGCAAGTATAAACTATTGGTCAAGCATTTATAATTAATAAGTCTCTAAATAGTTATTTGGGAGTGACTGATGGAACACAGAAAAACTCCACCTACATTAATCCATTTATATTAATCTATGTTCTGCCATGTGGCATTACTTCTCTTCCATCATGCACCTCCTGTTTCCTCTCCATGTTGCCTGGCATTTTCCACATACCTATATTCCTCCTCCTCTTCCTTTCTCTGCCCAGAAATCCCACCTGTACCTCCTGCCTAGCTGTTGGTTGTTTAGCTTTTTATTGCACCAATCACAGCAGTACACCCTCACACAATGTACAGAAAACTAAGATAGTCAAAAGTTAATTAAATCCAGTTCTAATAGATATAAATTCTGACACTAAATTAATAATGAATTCCCCTTACCACATAACTCAAATATTCATTCCTTTACCCTCAGCTGTTATTTACCATTCTTTGTTTTTTTTTTCATTTTTAACAAATATTTTCCACCTTTAGAAGGAATAACTCATCTAGATCACCATGCGGGGTCATATTGCCTGCACTAATATGATCTAATAATTCATCTAGATCACCATGCGGGGTCATATTGCCTGCACTAATATGATTCTGGTGCCTTCCTTTAAGTCTACCCTATTCATACAGTGTAAAGTTACACAGATATAGAATGTGTAAACTATCATAAATACTTGGTAATAATGTACATTCATGGTTAAACCAAATCTTCTAGAAGAGTGAAGGCATGTTCTACTCAGGCCCTTAGAAATTCAGATGTAACTGCTAAAAGTTATAGCTACTTTCTCTTTCTTGCTTTGGAATCATCCCTTCTTCTTGCACCCATAGTTTCAACTCTGATCCTGAACCACTGAATTAGGTAGGTAAAAGGAAGCTGAATTATTCATCATAGCCAGAACCTGAAGACAACCTAGATGCCCCTCAGCCAAAGAATGGATAAAGAAAATGTGGTACATTTACACATGGAGTATTGCTCAGCAGTAAAAAAAAAAAAATGACATCATGAAATTTGCAGGCAAATGGATGGAACTAGAAAAAATCATCCTGAGTGAGGTAACCCAGAAACAGAAATACAAACATGCTATGTATTCACACATAAGTCAATAGTAAATATAAAGCAAAGGATAACCAGGCCACAATCTACAGCCCTAGAGAAACTAGGTAACAAGGAGGGCCCTAACAGGGATGTATGGATCACCCTGGGAAAGGGAAATAGATGAGGTCTCCTGGGTAAACTGGGGATGAGAAGGTAGAGGGGAGAGGATGGGGAACAGGAGGGATCAGGATGGTCAAGTTGGGGGAGGGATGGAAAGGGAGAGTGACAAGGGAGACATCTTGATGGAGGGGGCCAGTATGGGATTGGAGGAAGGCCTGGGACTGGGGAGGCTCCCAAGGGTCCATGGGGATGGTCCCAGCTAGGACTCCTGGCAGTGGTGGAGAGAGTGACTGAACTAGCCTTTTCCTGTTGTCAGATTGGTGACTACCCTAATTGTCATCATAAAACCTTCGTCCAGTAACTAATGGAAGCAGAGGCAGAGATCCATGGCCAGGCACTGGGCTGAGCTCTGGGAACCCAGTTGAAGAGATGGAGGGGTGATTATATAAGCAAGGGGGTTCAAGATCATGATGGGGAAACCCTGAAGACAGCTGACTCAAGCTCATGGGAGCTCATGGACTCTAGACTGACAGCTAGGGAGCCTGCATGGGACCAACTTGGGCCCTCTGCATGTAGGTGACAGTTGTGTAGTTTGTTCTGTTTGTGGGGCCCCTGGAAGTGTGGCCATGGCACATGAGCTGACTTATTCAAACCTATTCCCTATGATGTGATGCCTTGCTCAGCCTTGATGCAGAGTTTGGCGGGGGAACTTGGCTCTGTCTCAACTTGATATGCCATGTTTTGCTGACAACCATGGGAAGCCTTATGCTTTCTGAAGAGTGGATAAGGGAGGTAAGAAAAAGGTGGGGGGGGACAGGAGGAGAGGAGGGAGGGGAAACTGTGGTTGGTATGTAAAATAAACAAAAATAAATAAATTGTAAAAAGGAAGCTGAAAGAATTATATCCTGTAATTCCAGAATTTGAAAAGCTATGGCAGGGAGCTGTCTACAAATTCAAGGCCAGTCTGAGCTATATATTGAGATCCAATCCACCCTGGACTTTGGAGAAAGACTCTGACAAAAAAGTTCATGTAAGAAAAATGTTGTATATCTGTCCTAATCATCCCTTCACCTCCTCTTCCCTGGATCCAAAAGAAAACTGCTGGTGGCCGTGGCCCTGTCAGAGCAGCAGCAGGTAGCAATTGAAGTTTAGGTGTCAGCTCACCAAAGAAAAACTCTCTGATGAGTATATCTTGGTTAAGCAAGGCTTGCAAAAGTACAGACTCCAGAATGTCTTTTGCTTCTGCTGTACCTTTGGTTTCTGATATAATGTATATGTATGTGGGGAGTCACCTACTACCTGTATCGTAGTGTTTGTCTCATGATTACGTCCTGATCTAGTGGGCATTTATCAGGAAGATGCTGTATAATTTTGATACAGTCGGGGCCTGTGAGTCACACCTAGAAGCTGCTTCTGATCACAGCTCAAAAAAAAAAAATGAGAGTAGGAGCCAGAATGGCTCAAATTCCTTTAATTTTATTGCTGAAGTGCCACGAGCTGATAGAAAGCTTCAAAGGAGCTTTAGATTAGACCAGATGCCTTGCTAATGGTTTTTTTTTTTTTTAGATAAACATTCCCTATTTTAATTCACAAGGACACACAGCTGTACTGTCTGGCTAGGTTGTAAATACAAAAAACAGCCCAATTATTGCTAGATGGCAAATGATTAGTTCCTTGCATCCATTCCTAACCTCAGTTTATGAAAATACATCCTGACTAGTCAAGGTTACAGAAAATAATTTGACTCTGTAGCCCTAATTAGGGTTGTAGGTGTTCTTGGATAATTAAAAGTTATTCACAGGGCAGAATATACACTTTTAAGTTTTAGGCATTTTTGGCCATTAGTATCATGGCAAGTCCTGGCAGAGCTGATATTATAAGATACACAGTAACCTGGTCTGAACAAGAGAATGTATGACTCCCTTAGCTCTTTGTCCAAAAACCAAGCACTCACCAAGCATCTTGGATAAGATTACCTCTCAAGATAGATAATATATATTGCCTGAGAGTCATCAGGATGTCTCTGTTTTTAGTCATATTGTTTCCCTTGGAATGTGATATTTTTATGACTTTTGTATTGCCTGAGAGATTCTGTTTGAGTATTTAAGTAGCGGAGGGAAAGGGAATGAAAGAGAGAACAACATGAGGGAACAGCTTGATGAGAACCAGATGAGAGGATAAAGAGAAAAAAGCCATCAAGAGAATATGGGAGCATTTTCCTTCCCTAAAACTCCCAAATAGAAAAGTTTCAACTTCATCACACTGTGGATTTCCCTTTGAGCCCTGTGCTGTTGGAGGCTGGTCCTCCAGACAGCATTAGAAAACTGAGTATCTAGTTTGAGTTAACTTTTGTTCCACTCAGACTGAGTATGAATATGAACTTAGAACAACTGCGAAACAGCCTTTCTTCACGGGCGTTAGATAACTAGTGTTGCAACTGACCATTTCATCTTTCTATTAAATGTGCTTTAGCTTCAGTAGCTCACCAAAGTAGATCCATGTTCAATGGCTTATCTTTGAAAATGCACTTTGAAGATATGGCTTAGTGGGAGGTCTTTATGTCATTGGGGGAATTCCATAAAGCAAGATTCCCACCTCTTCATTTTCTTTTTTATGTTTCCTAGCTATGCATGATTGGATTGGCTTTGCTACTACTCCTTCCATAATGTGCTTCCTCACCACAGGTGCAAAAGCAATAGGGTAAGCCATAGCCTGCAAAACTTTAGGTCAAAACATCTTCTTTTCATAAGGTCATTTTTGTAGTTGTTGTTTGCTTTAGTAATGGGAAGCCAGTGTACATAAAACTGTCATACTAAGATTCCTTGGTATGAAGAATAGAATTTTGTATTCAAATTGGTATCAAATCTTTTGTTCTGTTTCTTTGATAGTACTATGAATGTTTATGTATACCATCCAATAAACAAAGGCTACTACTGATTAAGTCCAAGTTTCCAGCTATGTGAAGGGCTTTCTCCTGCAAAATCTGCTAACACAGATGGGGGAAATCTCACAAGGTCCTGCCTCTAGACAAAACACTAAATTCTACTAATGAGGGAGAATTAGCTTTTCCTAATAATGAGCCCCTCTACTTAGTTATCCAATACAAAGTGATCAGCATTGAAATCATACACACAAACCACACCAAAGTAACCCAGAGCCGGTTGTGTGTGCATGTATCTCTCTCTCCTCTCCTCTCTCTCTCTCTCTCTCTCTCTCTCTCTCTCTCTCTCTGTGTGTGTGTGTGTGTGTGTGTGTGTGTGTGTGTGTGTTTGTGTGTGCGCGCACGCGCACGCACGCGCGTGCACACAACAATAATAATCAAAGAAAAAGAAGCCATGAATTTGAAAGGAACAACCTGAATGGGATGTGCATGGAATGGCTTGGAGATAAAGGACATGAGAGGGGTTAGAGGGAGGAAAGAGAAAGGGGAAAGTGATGTAATCACTTTAATTTAAAATTTGCTAACAAAAATAAATGCATAAGAAAAAAAAAAGCAGGCTGAGCAAGCTGTAAGGAGAAAGCCAGTAAACAGCATTCCTTGATGGTTTTAGCATTAATCCTGCCTCCAGCTTTCTATTCTGACTTCCTTGGCTGGCTAATGGACTATGAACTGCAATCCTAAAACAGATGGGCTTAAATTTTCATAGCAATTTCTTTTGGTTGTTCTTCACATTTCCTTTTTGCTTAACCATGTGGTCAGACCACTGGCCAACATCTTTGCATTTGGTAAAAATTCAAACAAATGGCAAATAAAAAATATTTTATCTCACTGAAGTGACTGTTTTTGTCCTATTCAATCAGAGCAGCAGCCTTCTATCCATTCATGGTGGGATTGACAACCAAGAGCAAAGCAGTGCTTTGCAGGTGAACTGAGAAACAACCACAGAACATTATACAAATAGTAACAATGGAATCAAACAGATGTTTAATACTTCTCAGCAGCTATTTTCACATCTGCAGTAATATCTTGTATAAATCATTTCCATCTTATTATAGAGATTTTCTAAATACTGCCCCTAATAAAGAACATCTCTGACATTGCCTTGAGATATTATAGACATTTCAAGTTTCAAGATTATTTTATATCCCTTAGTCATAGAGGATAATATGTTCAGAATGTTATAACAAATCTCATAGATTAAGTATTTTACATGCAATAAAAATTTGTTTCTCACAATTCTGGAGATTGGGAAATTTAAAATTAAGAAGTGACCAATTTGATATCTACTGAGGGCCAATTTTCTGGCTCATAGATGGTGCCTTCTCACTATGTTCTTATATAGTAGAAGAGGCAAGATAGCTCCCTGGGGTCTTTTGTTTCTATAAGAAGCTTTATTTCTGAGGGTACCATCAAGAATAAATCTGAATGCTTCCCAATTCCTCTCTTCTTAATAAAATCACATTGGTTATAATGTTTTAACATATAAGTCAGGGGAACAGAAATGTTCACATCATAGACCATTTCAATATGTAGGAGCAAGATAAAATTTTCTCTCTAGTGGAAATTTTCAGGTCTGAAATCTCAGCAGTGATTTCTGAGTGGTGACTAGAGACTTTCATGGTAATTTGCAGCCTGTACAAAAAGAAACTGTCTACTAGTAACATATATTCTAGCATGTGCCTAATCAATATACCATTTATAGCCACAGTACTATATACTTATACATAAACTTAAGTTCTATAAATGATTTCATAACTTTTGTCAAACAATTCTTGAGTTGGTATTTGAATGGCTGTATTGACCTACAGAAATGTAAACATTGTACTGAAATGAAGAAATGAGTCGTATAAAAAGAAGGGAGAAGGATAAAACTGAAGGTAACAAAGGAGGCATCACAAAGTCTCAGGTAAAAGTACTCACTGTGAAATTTTGATCAAGACAGAGGAACAACCTGAATAAAAAGTCTACATGATTAAGAGGCAGAATTTCTATAGCCCCCTGCTTTACTTCTGTCAGCTCAGAAACCTAAAGCCAGTGATCTTATCACTTA
This sequence comes from Peromyscus eremicus, assembly GCF_949786415.1. Taxonomy (NCBI): domain Eukaryota; kingdom Metazoa; phylum Chordata; class Mammalia; order Rodentia; family Cricetidae; genus Peromyscus; species Peromyscus eremicus. Next base: position 16,063,736 of record NC_081422.1, read on the forward strand.
ACAAAAAGCATTCTCCCAAGTGTTTGTAAGGCCTTCTTAATGTCTTTGTTCCTCAAGCTGTAGATAAAAGGGTTCAGCATGGGAGTGATCACTGTGTACATTACTGAGGCCACCATGCCCTTCCAAGAAGAGGAAGTTTCATCAGAACTAAGGTACACACCAAGACCTGTCCCATAGAACAATGAAACCACTGAGAGATGAGACCCACAGGTAGAAAATGCCTTATATTTTCCATCTGTTGATGGGATTCTCAGAATGGAGGAGACAATTTGAGAATAGGAATAAAGGATCCCTGAAAAAGGAACAAAGCCAAGAATACAAGTCACAATATAAAGAAGGATATGATTGAGCAGTGTGTCTGAGCAGGCTACAGTGAGAGCCTGAGCAAGTTCACAGTAAAAGTGTTTAATTATCTGATTGGTGCAGAAGGACAGCCGCAGCATCAACAGACTCTGGATCAGAGAGTATGAGAAGCTGATGAACCAGGACACAAGAACCAGCAAGCCACACAGTTGGGGGTTCATGATGACTGGGTAGTGAAGGGGGTGGCAGATGGCCACAAATCGGTCATATGCCATCAAAGTGAGGAGAAATGTGTCCATGCCTCCAAAGACCATGAAAAAATACATCTGGGTAATGCATCCTGCATAGGTGATGGACTTGCTCTGTGTTTGGATGTTTACCAACATCTTAGGGATGGTTGTAGAGATGAAACAAATGTCAGAAAAGGACAGGTTGGAGAGGAAAAAGTACATGGGAGTGTGGAGGTGAGAGTCAGAGCTGACAGCCAGGATAATGAGCAGATTCCCAAGCACAGCGACCACAAACATGAGCAGAAACAGTCCAAATAGCATGGGTTGATGCTCTGCATCTTGGGAAAACCCCACAAGCAAAAATTCTAAAATACTTGTTTGGTTTCCTGCTTTCATGTTGTTGACATCAACCAGATAGCTATGGAAGAGAAGGAGTAGGAAACATATACCATGCAGTCTCTAAACTCTCTGTCTTTTTATTTTTTGAGATGAAAGATCGCATAAAGGTTTTACTATGACAGAACTGAGGAATCCAACATTTTCTCATCTATTATACTGATTGTCTCAGGGTGTTAATCAACCCTTTGGGAAACTTGTCCATTTTTTTCATCTCTGCTTAGAACTACTAACTCTACAAAGTTAAACTTCATGAAGACCAGACAACCTCTGGAATTTTTCAGACCAAAGTAGTTTCTAAAGTGCTGGGAATCCTTTCTCTATGATGGATCCACTCTGATCTCCAATCTCACTTCTCAACACTTTTCGGTGGTTTCACTAAATTCTGATCATTCAGAAAGATTTCACTTTGTGAACACGATTATACCCTCTCCTGTATCCATTCCTTTTGAAATCTCTTTTGTCTCTTTAAAAACTTTATCTTCTTAGTGTCTTCTTGTTTTTTGTATATGTGATACAGTTCTTGGCTGTCCAGGTGATTCTCAATCCCATCACGTCTCAATACCAGCTGATTCTTTGACATAGAGGAAGATTTTCATACTGTTTTGGCAGCTGAATTAATGAATCAATGAACATAAGAACAAATAACTTTCCACTTCTGTAGCATTCCACTATAATCTGGGCATCTGTCCCTCCAAAATCTCCAACAGCTCTAGCTCTGAAGAAGACTACTATAGAGAGACAAGATAAGTAAGAGAGGAGGAAAGGTATAGGAAAAATATGTTTCCTCTTATTACCCAGGCCATTCAATCAATTCTAGGCAGTACATTCATTCCCCCAGCACTTACACCTGTGTGTCCCAATAAGTTATCCTATTTTCTCTTGCATCAATACTTTTATGTAATTTCACCAGGCATTTTCCCCTGTAGAAGCATCAACAATAGTCTTTTCTTGAGTCATTGGCACATGGCCCTCTGGTTTTTTCCTAAATCTCTTGCAATTAGAACAAAGGTAATTGGAAGAATAACTATGGAAATTGAATATTAGAAGACATTTATGAAGAATCAAAATAGTGGTTATTATTAGAATATAAATGAAAACATTCATCATCTAAACTTCCATCTTTGAAAATCCTCAATACTCATACTCTTCATCCTTTCATCTGCATACAAAATTACTAAACACTCTCCTGAGTAAAAAAAAAAAAAAAAAAAAAAAAAAAAAAAAAAAAAAAAAAACTTTCTATATAAATAGGATTAAAGTAAGAAGATATTCAGCCAGGAGCATGTTTTTATTTCCAGGATAATCAAATATTTCTTTTTCAAACCAAATTTTAAAATCAGAATAATGAAAATGTTCAGTGAAAATTGTCATATGTCTGACAAAGAGGAAGCAGAAAGAATCAACCTTAATATGAAATATAAAGCAGAGGGTCTGGATGCTACAAGCTTTGATGGTGGTCAAAAGCCACATGGACTGGGATTATGGCTCAGTGATAGAATGCTTACCCAGAATCTGCAGGACCCTGGATTTCATCTAAGTACCACAAAAAAATGTGTTGTTCACTCAGTGTTTGCCTATCTCATGAAGTCCTACCTACAGTAAAAGCAACAACCAAATTACTACTTAAAAGAATTCTGACATTATAAATAACATCTTCTTAAGTTGCTCACATGTAAGAAACCATCTACCTATTCTGTTCCTAGTATCTAGTTCTTCTGGGAAATTTTATTTAGTTAAGTACCAAAGACTTAAGTTAGGCTATCTGGGTTATTGAGCAATCTGGGCTGATGACGTCAGAGAAGGAGTTCAGGAGGGGAGGTAGCTGACAAAAGAATTATTTAGCTGGAGGTATGAGAAGAAGGATTTTTAGCAGGGAAAAGGAAAGGTCCAGAAGCAAGACTCAACCAAGGAAGCAAGTGTTCTTAGCAAAACGCTATTGCTTCGGTGCACAGTGGAATGGTGAAGAATGACGTCGCACGTCGCAGCAATAGTGCAGGACCACAACTCCCAGAACACAAAGAGGTAAACATATATTAGTAATGCATAGATGATACATAAGACTGTGAAATGACTGAAACTGAAGAAATAACATGTTATGAATTATGATTTTCCTGTGGCTTGGAACCAAAGATAGGTTTAAGACAGAGACACAGCAATATGCAACACTCACATCATTAGAAATTAAGGGACAAACTCAAGGTTTCTTTAATAGAAAATAAATAAGAAATAAAGGCTGGGACAAGTAGAAGAATGATGTCAATGTCTTGTTAACTGAATATGCTTGAGAATGAGACCCACTCAAGTAAAAGAAAAATAATGAGGAGAAATGATTCTCTAATGTTTCCAAATCTAAATAGTAATAGATAGAGTACTGAGTATTGAACTTGCCCATGTCTTCCATTTTTCTTCTCTCACCCACATTATTCCAGTGGTTATGTACCAAAGTTCTTGGTACTTGCTTTCCAAACATCTATATATCCATTGTTCTGAAAAGAGCAATAAAATGCAAATGGACACAAGCATAAATTCCTCTGCACCTACATAAAGGATTCTCAGCAAATAGAGAAAACGAAATTGGTGTTAGAACAAAATGTCCCATCCCTTGCTCCCCAGTGCAGTTCTGGGCATCACCTCATGCCTGATACTCATCTGTTTTGGCATGTTTGCAAAGATCCTGATGCAATTTCTATCTTCTACGAGTATTTAGTGCACACCATGAGGGATAGTACTTGAAAGTATTTTGTGAATTCTGCTTCTCTGAGAAATGGTTAATAAAAGCATAATCCCCCATCCTTTTACCTGGCAGGGGAGATGCCATGTTCAAAAGAGTGGTTTTCTCAGGGCAAGGATAATCATTGGATAACCATTGTACTCCAGATGTGCTGACCTCTGAGATTTCCCCAAATGTGGAAAACTCAACTGCATAATTTATGGTAGTAAGACACTGCAGGCAGAGCCGGGCAGTGGTGGCGCACGCCTTTAATCCCAGCACTCGGGAGGCAGAGCCAGGCGGATCTCTGTGAGTTTGAGGCCAGCCTGGACTACCAAGTGAGTCCCAGGAAAGGCGCAAAGCTACACAGAGAAACCCTGTCTCGAAAGAAAAAAAAAAAAAAGACACTGCAGGCATTCGGCCTTCCCTAAATAAAAAATCATATAAAGCATCTTGGTCTCTGAATCCATTCTCAGCTTCACAGTGTATACCTTCAATATATTGTCTGCAGATATATTCAGGTTTTAGAAACTAATTTCTTTGCTACAAGTAAGCAGACTCTTCTTTCTTGAAGAGAAAATATAGTAAGCATCATGTACAAAAGTAAATTACGGGGCAGAATGGAGGCTAGTCTATCAGGAGAAGCCTGAGATAGTCCCAAGCAAGTGAGAGTGAAAGAAAAGTCAAAAATGCTTATCCTAGGCTGTTGGGGTAATATTATCTTTTATCTAAGAACTAGAAGAGAACAACTTCCCTGTAAATTATATACAATGTAGTCAATTACCAAGCTCTGCCACAGACAATTCACAGTGGTAACTAAGTCAGCAAACTGTTTTGTCCAGGAAAGTATTCTGGTATCAGACTGTCATGGGATACCTAAAAAAAAAAAAAAAAAAATGCCCACATAATCTCTATTCAAAGTAAATGGTCACTGTGAAAATGCTGCAACTTAAAGCAAATACTCTAATGACTCTTCTTTCCCATCAATTACTCATAATAGCACCCTCTGTGTTAAATAACAGGGTTTTCCCTTACCTATGCTTAAGTGTTAATACTCTTCCTATCAACCACTTCATTCTCCATTTCATCCAACATCTGCTAGACTATATAGACGTGGCAATATATACTCACCATGGACCAACTCCTTTGAATCTTAATTGTTCACAGAACATTGGTTATGAAAGGTAGAAGGTCTTCCCAAAAGAGAAAAGAAGAAGAACCAGACATGTAGGAAAAAAACCTGGATAATTTCTTCTAGAAAGATAAGAGTGTGTTCTGTCTTGGTGACTATAAGAGTTACAGGTATGCCCTGGGAGTTGTGTCCCTCTGAAGCTTATTATACAAATTGATCAATTTTATGTTCATTCCCTGATTGATTTTGCTCCTCAAGGGCAGAGACTACACAGGAAAGAGGCTCTGACATCCCAGTTTCTTATCCCTGGGAGAATGTCAGTGGGTATATCTATGATTACTCTCTCCTGTGTTCATTCTCTGAGAAGAGTCACCATAATTTCCCAAGATTACCTGCCGATGATAAGTGTCAGAATTTTCTGACTTACACTTTCCTACTTTCACTAGCTTTGGAATTCTCGGGAATTAACTTGATGTTGATTCCTTTCAGCATATGTGAAGGAGTAATGTAGCTGGGTCATACAGTAGATTTTTTTTTTTGAGCCTTCTTCATACTGATTTCTAGAGTGACTGCACCGATTTGCATTCTCACTAATCCCACTAACAGTGAATAAGGATTCCCCTTTTCTCACACCTCTCCAGCATTTGTTGTCAGTTGCTGTGTTGATCTTAGCCATTCTGACTGGGGTGAGATAGAATCTAAAAAATTTTTTATTTGCATTTCCCTAATTGAAAAGAATGATCAAAATATTTTGAGGTATTTCTAAGCCATTCTGATTTCTTCTGTTGAGATCTCTCTGTTTAGACCACTAGCCCATTTTTAGTTGGGTCATTTGTTTCCTTGACTTTTTTTTTTTTTAGTTCTTTGTATATTCTGGATATTAATCCTCTGTCAGGTATATAGCTGGCAAAGATTTGCTCCTGTTCTGAGGGATTCTTCTTTATTATATTGAGTGTCTCCTTCACTTCACAGTTTTTTAGTTCTACTAAGTCCCACTTGCCAACTGTTGCCCCTAATTCCTGAGCAAATTGAGTCCCCCTCAGGAAGTCTTTCCTGTACCTATACAGGGTGTTGCCTATATTTTCTTCTAAGCGGTTTTAACATTTCTGGTTTCAAGTTGAAGTCTTTGATTTGCTTGCAGTTAATTTTTGTTCAGGGTGATAGATATGAGTCTAATTTCATTCTTCTGAAAGTGGACATCCAGTTTTTCCAGCACTATTTGTTGAAGATGCTAACTGTTTTTCAATGTACATTTTTAGACTCTGTCAAATATCAGATCACTGGAGTTTCATATACTCATGTTTGGGTCTTCCACTTTATTCCACTTGTCTACAGGTCTGTTTTTATACCCATACCATTTTTTATTGTTGTTATTACTATAGCTCTATAATATGTCTTAAAGTCTGGAATGTTAATCCCTCCAGTAATATTCTTAGTGCTCAGGATCTTTTCTGATCTTTCCTATCAGGGTCTTTCTGGTTCCATATGAATTTTAGAAGGTTTTTCTATTTATGTGGAAAATGCTGTAGGCATTTTAATTGGGATTGCATTGAATCTGTAAATTTTTTGTAGGATGGTCATCTTCACAATGTTAATTATATCAATCCATAAACATGAAATGCCTTTTAATTTTCTAGCATCTTTTTCAATCTCTTCTGTGATTTGAAGTTTTCATTGTAAAGGTCATTCACATCCTTGATTAGATTTCAAGAATTTTTTGTGCTATTGTACTGGGAATGTGTCCATGATCTCTTTCTCAGTGTGTTTGGTGTGAGTGTATAGAAAGGCTACTGATTTTTATAAATTGATTTTGTGACCTGCCATTTTTCTGAAACCATTATTTATAGTTTTCTGGTAGAATTTTAAAGATCTTTTATGTCATCTGCAAATAGAGATAATTTGATTTCTTCTTTTCCTATTTATATCCTTTGAATTTCCTTCTCTTGCTTTATTGCTTTCTAGTCTCCCAGCACTATATTGAAAAGAAATGGTGATAGTAAACAGCCCTAGCTCATTCCTGATTTTAATGAGATTGTTTCAATTTTTTCTCCATTTTATATAATGAAATGTGACTTTATCATATATATGCTTTATTATATTGAGATATGTTCCCTCCATTCTTATTCTTTTATGATGAAGGTTAAGTTTATCATGAAGATTATGTCAAATGCTTCCTGCATTTGTTGAGATGATCATGTGATTTTTGTCTTTATCATTTGTTTGATTTATCATAATAATTGACTTACATATGTTAAACCATCCCTGAATCTCTAGAATAAAAACAACTTGATTGTGGTGGAAGATCTTGATATGTGCCTTATTCAGTTTGCTAGTATTTTATTGAGGATTTTTGCATCTATATTCTTCAGAAATATTGTTCTGTTCCTTTGGTGGGAGTGTGTTTATCTGCTTTGTGTACTGGAGTAATACAGGCTTCATTGAATGAGTTTGGGAATGATACTTGTATTTTTATTCTCTTGAATAATTTAAAAAGTATTGGTTAGACTTCTTTGAAAATCTGGCAAATGCTGTTACTATCTAGATCTGGAGTTGTTTTTACTCAGAAGGCTTTTTATTAATATTTTAATCTCTACATTTGTTATGGCCCTATTCAGTCTGTTGATCTCTGCTTGATTTAACTTTGGTGGTTTCAATGAATCAAGAAAATTCATGCTTATCTTTCAGGTTTTCCAACTTAATGGAGCACAGGTTTATAAAGTATTCCTTTGTAATATTCTGAATTTCTTTTTTATTTTATAATTTAATTTAATTTTACATGTTAGCCACGACTCCCCTGTCCTCTGTCCCCGCCCCCCTGCCCTCCACCCAGCCTACCACCCATTCCCATCTCCTTCAGGGCAAGGACTCTCCTGGGGATTGAGTTCAACCTGGTAGATTCAGTCCAGGCAGGTCCAGTTCCCTCCTCCTTTCATCCAGGCTGAGCAGAGTGTCCCTGGATAGGCCCCAGGCTCCAAACAGCCAGCTCATGCACTAAGGACAGGTCCTGGTCCCACTGCCTGAGGGCTTCCCAAACAGTTCAAGCTAATCAACTGTCTCACTTATCCAGAGGGCCTGATCCAGTTGGGGGCTCCTCAGCTATTGGTTCATAGTTCATGTGTTTCCACTAGTTTGGCTATTTGTCCCTGTGCTTTTTCCAATCATGGTCTCAACATCTCTCGCTCATACAATCCCTCCTCTTTCTAGCTGATTGAACTCCTGGAGCTCCACATGGGGCCTGGCCATGGATCTCTGCATCCGCTTCCATCAGTCATTGGATGAGAGTTCTACCACGACAGTTGGGGTGTTTGCCCATCCAATCACCAGAGTAGGTCAGTTCGGGCTTTCTCTCGACCATTGTCAGTAGTCTATTGTGGAGGTATCATTGTGGATTTCTGGGGACCTCTCTAGCACTTTGCTTCTTCCTATTCTCATGGGGTCTTCATTTGTCATGGTCTCTTTTTCCTTATTCTCCCTCTCTGTTCTTGATCCAGCTGGGATCTCCTGCTCCCCTAAGCTCTCTTTCCCTTGACCCTTGCCCTTCATTAGCCCCCTTCATGTCCAGTTTGTTCATGTAGATCTCATCTATTTCTCTGTCGTTGGGCAATCCCTGTGTCTTTGTTAGGGTCCTCTTTACTAGATAGCCTCCCCGGAGTTGTGAGTAGCAGTCTAGTCATCCTTTGTTTTACATCTAGTATCCACCTATGAGTGAGTACATACCATGTTTGTCTTTCTGAGTCTGGGTTACCTCACTCAGGATGATTTTTTTCTAGATCCATCCACTTGCCTGCAAACCTCATGATGCCATTGTTTTTCTCTGCTGAGTAGTACTCCATTGTGTATATGTACCACATTTTACTTATCCATTCTTCAGTTGAAGGGCATCTAGGTTGTTTCCAGGTTCTGGCTATTACAAATAATGCTGCTATGAACACAGTTGAGCATGTGCCCTTGTGGTATGATTGAGCATTCCTGGGAAATGTGCCAAAAAGGGTATAGCTGGGTCTTGAGGGAGATTGATTCCCAATTTTCTAAGAAAGCACCATATTGATTTCCAAAGTGGTTGTACAAGCTTGCATTCCCACCAACAGTGGAGGAGAGTTCCCCTTGTTCCACATCCTTTCCAGCATAAGCTATCTTCAGTGTTTTTGATTTTAGCCATTCTGACAGGTGTAAGGTGGTATCTCAGAGTTGTTTTGATTTGCATTTGATTAGGGATGTTGAGCAAGTCCTTAAAAATCTTTCAACCATTTGAGTTTCCACTGTTGAGAATTCTCTGTTTAGCTCTATAGCCCATTTCTTAATTGGACTGTTGGGCATTTTGATGTCTAATTTCTTGAGTTCTTTGTATATTCTGGATATCAGCCCTCTGTCAGATGTGGGGTTGGTGAAGATCTTTTCCCATTCTATAGACTGTTGCTGTGTCTTGTTGATTGTGTCCTTTGCCCTACAAAAGCTTCTCAGTTTCAAGAGGTCCCATTGAGTGATTGTTTCTCTCAGTGTCTTTGCTACTGGTGTTATATTTAGGAAGTAATCTCCTGGGCCAATGCATTCAAGACTACTTCCTACTTGCTCTTCTATCAGGTTCAGAGTAACTGGACTTACATTGAGGTATTTGATCCACTTGGACTTAAGTTTTGTGCATGGTGACAGATATGGATCTATTTGCAGCCTTCTACATGTTGACATCCAGTTATGCCAGCACCATTTGTTGAAGATGCTTTCTTTTTTCCATTGTACAGTTTTGGCTTCTTTGTCAAAAATTATATGTTCATAGGTGTGCAGATTAATGTCAGGGTCTTCAATTCGATTCCATAAAAACATGTTGGTTTTTATGCCAGTACCAAGCTGTTTTTATTACTGTAGCTCTATAGTAGAGCTTGAAGTCAGGGATCGTGATGCCTCCAGAGGTTGTTTTATTGTACAAGATTCTTTTGGCTATCCTGGGTTTTTTGTTTTTCCATATGAAGTTGAGTATTATTCTTTCCAGGTCTGTGAAGAATTGTGTTGGTATTTTGATGGGGTTGTGCTGTGGGATATTCTGTATGGCAAATGTGTTGCTAATTAGTCAATAAATAAAACACTGATTGGCCATTGGCTAGGCAGAAAGTGTAGGCGGGACAAGGAGGAGAATAAAGCTGGGAAGTGGAAGGCTGAGTCAGAGAGACACTGCCAGCCGCCATGATGAGAAACGGCGTGTGAAGATGCCGGTAAGCCATGAGCCACGTGGCAAGGTACAGATTTATAGAGATGGATTCATTTAAGCTGTAAGAACAGTTAGCAAGAAGCCTGCCACGGCCATACAGTTTGTAACCAATATAAGTCTCTGTGTTTACTTGATCGGGTCTGAGCAGCTGTGGGACTGGCAGGTGAGAGAGATTTGTCCTGACTGTGGGCCAGGCAGGAAAACTCTAGCTACAGGGTTGCATTGAATCTGTAGATTGCTTTTGGTAAAATTACCATTTTTACTATGTTAATGAAACAAAGAGTTGTTTCTTTGAGAAAATCAACAAGATAGACATCATTATCCAAACTAACCAAAAGGCAAAGAGAGAACATCCAAATTAAGAAAATCAGAAATGAAAAGGGAGACATAACAACTAATACTGAGGAAATCCAGAAAATCATCAGGTCATACTTCAAATACCTCTACTCCACAAAACTGGAAAATCTAAAAGAAATGGATAATTTTCTGGATAAATACCACATAACTAAGTTAAATCAAGACCAGATAAACTAGTTAAATAGTCCAATAACCCCTAAGGAAACAGAATCAATCATTAAAAATCTCCCAACCAAAAAAAGCCCAGGACCAGATGGTTTCAGCGCAGAATTCTACCAGATCTTCAAAGAAAAGTTAATACCAATACTCTTTAAATTGTTCCACACAATAGAAACAGAAGGAACATTACCAAACTCCTTCTATGAGGCTACAATTACCCTGATTCCTAAGCCAAACAAAGATACAACAGAGAAAGAGAACTACAGACCAATCTCCCTCATGAACATAGATGCAAAAATACTCAATATTCTGAATTTCTTTGGTGTCTGTTATAATGTTTCCCTGTTTGTTTCTAATTTTGTTGAATCATCTCTTTCTTTTGGTTAGTTAAACCAAACATCTGTCAATTTTCTTTACCTTCTCAAAGAGCACTTGAATTCATTGATTCTTTGTATTGCTTTCTTTGTTTCTTCTTCATTAATTTCTACTTTGATTTTTATTATTTCCTCCTGTCTACTAGGTTTGGGTTTGGTTTGTTCTCATTTTTCCAAATTCGTGAATTGTATCATAAAGCCACTTACTTGTAATCTAATTTTTTAATCTAGGAATTTAGGGCTACAACATTTCCCTTAGAACTGTTTTAATGTGTCCCAATGGTTTTGATGTGTTGTTTTCATTTTAATTTAGTACCAGGAATATTCTTCTTTCTTGATTTCTTCTTTGATCCATCCATCTTTTAGTAATGAGCTATTTAATCTCTGTGAGTTTGTATATTTGCTAAATAAGCTACATGTAATTATTTCAATTTCTTTGTATTTTTAAGTGTGTGTGTGTGTGTGTGTGTGTGTGTGTGTGTGCCACAGCATGTGATTTATTTTAGACAAGTTTAACACCATGTGCTGCTTAGTAGAATGTATTTTCTTTGGTGTTTTGGTGGAATATTCTGTAGATATCTGTTTATGTTGGGTCCATTTGATGTATGATGTCATTTAATTCTGAGGTTCCCATTTATTTTTTATCTAGATGATTTATCTACTGGAAAAAGTTGGGTGTTGAAATAACCTACAGTTGTTGAGTTTATTCATCTGTGTCTTTAATTTAATTGCTATGCTTTTTATAAAATCAGGTTGACCAGAGTTTAATGCATCTATGTTTAGTTTTCTTGATTAACTTATCCCTTTATTATACTGAAGTACCCTTCTTTGTCTCTTCTGGTTAATTTTAATTTGAAGTCTATTTTGTCAGATACTAAGATAGCCATTCCTGATTGCTTCCTAATCCCATTTGTTTGGAATACTTGGTTTCCATCCTTTCACTTTAAGATCATGCTTCTTTTAAAGCTAAGATGGATTATTGCAGACAAAAGAAAGGTGGATTTTGTTACATAAATCATCTAGCCTACTTGTTTTAATTAGAGAGTTGGTCATTAATATTTAAAGTTATTGTTGAATGGTATATGTAGATTGCAGTCATTCAATTAGTTTTTTTGTTGTTGGGATTTGTTTGGGGTTTTTTTCTGGTTTGCATTTTTAGTCCTGGTTTGTGTTTCATTACTTATAGTTTCATTTGTTTTCCTTATAGAATCTCTTAGTTGGGCCAATTCCTCTCTTAGGTTTAAAGTATTGCTGCCAGTATCTTCTTTAGAGTTGTTGCTGCTGCTGTTGCTGTTGCTGCTGCTGCTGCTGCTGCTGCTGTTACTGCTGTTGCATATTCATTTTTTAGGTGGGTTGAATAATGGAAGGTTTTTCTTTCTCCTTCAACAATGGCATATAGTTTTGCACAATAGTCTGGGTTGGCATGCATAGCATTTTAGAACTTGGAGTGCATTGCTTTAAGTTCTCTCAGATCTCAAAGTTTCCATTGAGAAATCAGCTGTTGTTCTGATGGGTTTTCCTCTATATGTGAACTGTTTTTCTCTTGCAGCTTTCAGTAATTTTATTTGCTTTGTATACATAATATTGTGACTATGGTTTACTTTGAGAAGTTTATTTTCTAGTCTTGTTCATTAGTGTTCTGTGTGTTTCTAGTATCTGTATGGGTTATGTCTTACCATAGTTTAGGGAGGTTTTCTTCTAGGATTTAGGATCTATGCCATTGGCCTGGGATTATTCTTCCTCATCTAGACCTCTAATTCAAATACTTGGTCTTTTGATGGTGTGCAAAATTTCCAAATTATTCCTTTCGTGTGCTTTAAAAAAATTTTTATTTTTTTCTTTGGTTGGTTCATTGGTTGGTTGGTTTTATTTTGTTGTTGTTTGTTTTTGTCTAGGTCTTCTACTTTACCTTCAAGTCCTAATATTCGATCTTCTCCTTAATTAATTATACTTGTAAGGCTTTCACATGAGTTTTTTAATTGGGGTATTGAGTTTTTCTCTTTTTTTCTTATTTTATTTTATTTTTAATCTATTTATTAAATTTAATTTTACAAATCAGCCACGGATTCCCTTGTTCTCCCCCCTCCAGGCCCCCCCCCCCGCCTTCCCCCCACCCCACCCCCATTCCCATCTCCTCCAGGGCAAGGACTCTCCTGGGGATTGAGTTCAACCTGGTAGATTCAGTCCAGGCAGGTCCATTACCCTCCTCCCAGGCTGAGCCAAGTATCCCTGTATAAGCCCCAGGCTCCAAAAAGCCAACTCATACACTGAGTACAGGACCCGGTCCCACTGTCTGGATGCCTCCCAAGCAGATCAAGCTAATCAACTGTCTCACTTATCCAGAGGGCCTGATCCAGTTGGGGGCTTCTCAGCTATTGGTTCATAGTTCATGTGTTTCCACTAGTTTGGCTATTGTCCCTGTGCTTTTTCCAACCTTGGTCTCAACAATTCTCGCTAATACAAACCCTCCTCTTTCTCACCAATTGGACTCTGGGAGCTCCACCTGGGGCCTGGCCATGGATCTCCGCATTCGGTTCCCTCAGTCATTGGATGGGGTTTCTAGCACGACAATTAGGATGTTTGGCCATCCTATCATCGGAGTAGGTCAGTTCAGGCTTTCTCCTGACCATTGCCAGTAGTCTATTGTGGGGGTATCTTTGTGGATTTCTGTGGACCTCTCTAGCACTTTGCTTCTTCCTATCCCCATGGGGTCCTCATTTGTCATGGTCTTTTATTCCTTGTTCTCCCTCTCTGTTCTTGATCCAGCTGGGATCTCCCGCTTCCCTAAGCTCTCTATCCCTCGACACTTGCCCTTCATTACTCCCACGCATGTCCATGTTGTTGATGTAGATCTCACCCATTATTCTGTCATTGGACGATCCTTGTGTCTTTCTTGGGGTTCTGTTTTCTAGGTAGCCTCCCTGGAATAGTGAGTAGCAGTCTAGTCATCTTTGTTTTACATCTAGAATCCTCCTATGAGTGAGTACATACCATGTTTGTCTTTCTGAGTCTGGGTTACCTCACTCAGAATGATTTTTTCTAGATCCATTCATTTGCCTGAAAACCTCATGATGCCATTGTTTTTCTCTGCTGAGTAGTATTCCATTGTGCATACGTACTACATTTTATTTATCCATTCTTCAGTTGAAGGGCATCTAGGTTGTTTCCAGGTTCTAGCTATTACAAACAATGCTGCTATGAACATAGATGAGCAAGTGCTCTTGTGGTATAATTGAGCATTCCTTGGGTTTATGCCCAAGAGTGGTATAGCTGTATCTTGGGGGAGATTGATTCCCAATTTTCTAAGAAAGCACCATATTGATTTCCAAAGTGGTTGTACCAGCTTGCATTCCCACCAGTGGAGGAGAGTTCCCCTAGCTCCACGCCCTCACCAGCATAAGCTGTCTTCAGTGTTTTTGATCTTAGCCATTCTGACAGGTGTAAGGTGGTATCTCAGAGTTGTTTTGATTTGCATTTCCCTGATGATTAGGGATGTTGAGCAATTCCTTAAATGTCTTTCAGCCATTTGAGTTTCCTCTGTTGAGAATTCTCTGTTTAGTTCTATACCCCATTTCTTAATTGAACTGTTGGGCATTTTGATGTCTAATTTCTTGAGTTCTTTATATATTCTGGATATCAGTCCTCTGTCAGATGTGGAGCTGGTGAAGACCTTTTCCCATTCTGTAGGCTGTCATTTTGCCTTGTTAACCATATCCTTGGCTCTACAAAAGCTTCTCAGTTTCAAGAGGTCCCATTGATTGGTTGTTTCTCTCAGTGCCTGTGCTACTGGTGTTATATTTAGGAAGTGATCTCCTATGCCAATGCAGTCAAGACTACTTCCTACTTTCTCTTCTAGCAGGTTCAGAGTAGCTGGATTTATTTTGAGGTCTTTGATCCACTTGGACTTAAGTTTTGTGCACGGTGACAGATATGGATCTATTTGCAGCCTTCTACACGTTGACATCCAGTTATGCCAGCACCATTTGTTGAAGATGCTTTCTTTTTTCCATTGTACAGTTTTGGCTTCTTTGTCAAAAATTATATGTTCATAGGTGTGCAGATTAATGTCAGGGTCTTCAGTTCAATTCCATTGGTCCACATGTTGGTTTTTATGCCAGTACCAAGCTGTTTTTATTACTGTAGCTCTATAGTAGAGCTTGAAGTCAGGGATCGTGATGCCTCCAGAGGTTGTTTTATTGTACAGGATTCTTTTGGCTATCCTGGGTTTTTTGTTTTTCCATATGAAGTTGAGTATTATTCTTTCCAGGTCTGTGAAGAATTGTGTTGGTATTTTGATGGGGATTGCATTGAATCTGTAGATTGCTTTTGGTAAGACTGCCATTTTTACTATGTTAGTTCTGCCTATCCATGAGCATGGGAGATCTTGCCATTTTCTGACATCTTCTTCAATTTCTTTTTTCAGGGACTTAAAGTTCTTGTCATATAGGTCCTTCACTTGCTTGGTTAGTGTTATCCCAAGGTATTTTATATCATTTGTAGCTATTGTAAAGGGTGATGTATCTCTAATTTCCTTCTCAGCCTGTTTGTCAATTGTATATAGGTGGACTTCTAATTTTTTTGAGTTGATCTTGTATCCTGCTTTGTTGCTGAAGGTGTTTATAAGCTGTATCAGTTCCTTGGTGTAATCTTTGGGGTCACTCATGAATACAATCATGTCATCTGCAAATAGGGAAAGCTTGACTTCTTTTCCAATTTGTATCCCCTTAATCTCCTTATGCTGTCTTATTGCTCTGGCTAGAACTTCAAGTACCATATTGAATAAGTATGGGGAGAGCAGACAGCCTTTCCTCATTCCTGATTTTAGTGAATCGCTTTGAGTTTCTCTCCATTTAATTTGATGTTGGCTGTTGGCTTGCTGTAAATTGCCTTTATGATGTTTAGATATGTTCCCTGTGTTCCTGATTGCTCCAAGACCTTTATCATAAAGGGGTGCTGGATTTTGTCAAATGCCTTTTCTGCATCTAGTGAGATGATCATGTGGTTTTTTTTCTTTCATTTGTTTATATGGTGTATTACGTTGATGGATTTTCTTATGTTGAACCACCCTTGCATCCCTGGGATGAAGCCTACTTGATCATGGTGGATAATTGTTTTGATGTGTTCTTGGACTCTGTTTGCCAATATTTTGTTGAGTATTTTTACATCAATGTTCATGAGGGAGATTGGTCTGTAGTTCTCTTTCTTTGTTGTATCCTTGTTTGGTTTAGGAATTAGGGTAATTGTAGCCTCATAGAAGTAGTTTGGTAATGTTCCTTCTGTTTCTATTGTGTGGAACAATTTAAAGAGTATTAGTATTAACTTTTCTTTGAAGATCTGGTAGAATTCTGCACTGAAACCATCTGGTCCTGGGCTTTTTTTGGTTGGGAGACTTTTAATGACTGATTCTATTTCCTTAGGGGTTATTGGACTATTTAAATAGTTTATCTGGTCTTGATTTAACTTAGTTATGTGGTATTTATCCAGAAAATTATCCATTTCTTTTAGATTTTCCAGTTTTGTGAAGTAGAGGTATTTGAAGTATGACCTGATGATTCTCTGGATTTCCTCAATGTCTGTTGTTATTTCCCCCTTTTCATTTCTGATTTTGTTAATTTGGATGCTCTCTCTCTGCCTTTTGGTTAGTTTGGATAAGGGCTTGTCTATCTTGTTGATTTTCTCAAAGAACCAACTCTTTGTTTCATTATTTTTTGTATTGTTCTCTTTGTTTCTATTTTATTGATTTCAGCTCTCAATTTGATAATTTCCTGGCATCTATTCTTCCTGGGAGACTTTGCTTCTTCTTGTTCTAGAGCTTTCAGGTGTGCTGTTAAGTCACTAGTGTGAGATTTCTCCAACTTCTTTATGTGGGCATTTAGTGCTATGATATCCCTCTTAGCACTGCTTCCATAGTGTGCCATAAGTTTGGGTATGTGGTGTCTTCATTTTCGTTGATCTCTAGGAAGTCTTTAATTTCTTTATTTCTTCCTTAACCCATTGGTGATTAAGTTGAGCATTATTCAGTTTCCATGAGATTGTAGGTTTTCTGTAGTTTCTGTTGTTGTTGATATCGAACTTTAAACCATGGTGATCTGATAGAATGCAGGAGGTTATTCCAATTGTTTTGTATCTGTTGAGATTTGCTTTGTGGCCATGTATGTGGTCGATTTTAGAGAAGGTTACATGGGGTGCTGAGAAGAAGGTATATTCTTTTTTTGTTTGGATGGAATGTTCTGTAGATATTGATTAAGTCCATTTGAGTCATGACATCAGTTAAGTCCTTTATTTCTCTGTTAAGTTTCAATTTGGGAGCTCTGTCCAGTGGTGAAAGTGGGGTGTTGAAGTCTCCCACTATTAATGTGTGGGGTTTTATATGTGATTTAAGCTTTAGTAATGTTTCTTTTACATATGTGGGCGCCCTTGTGTTTGGGGCATAAATGTTTAGAATTGAAACTTCATCTTGGTGGATCTTTCCTGTGATGAGTATGTGATGCCCTTCTTGATCTCTTTTGATTTATTTTAGTTTGAAGTCTATTTTGCTGGATATCAGGATGGCTACACCCACTTGTTTCTTACGACCATTTGATTGGAAAGTCTTTTCCCAGCCTTTTCTTCTTAGGTAGTGTCTATCTTTGAATTTGAGGTGTGTTTCTTGTATGCAGCAGAAAGATGGGTCATGCTTTCATATCCATTCTATAAGCCTGTGTCTTTTATAGGTGAATTAAGTCGATTGATATTAAGAGATATTAATGACCAGTGATTGTTTATTCCTGTTATTTTTTGGTGGTACTGTGTGTGTACTTCTCTTCTTTGTGGTTTACTGCTGTGGCATTATCTATTGCCAGTGTTTTCGAGGGTGTATCTGACTTCCTTAGGTTGGAATTTTTCTTCTAGTGCTTTCTGTAGGGCTGGGTTTGTGGATAAGTATTGTTTAAATCTGACTTTGTCTTGGAATGTCTTGTTCACTCCGTCTATGATAATGGAAAGTTTTGCTGGGTATATTAGTCTAGGCTGGCATCCATGGTCTCTTAGTGTCTGCATTACATCTGTCCAGGTCCTTCTGGCTTTCAAAGTCTCCATTGAGAAATCGGGTGTTATTCTGATGGGTTTGCCTTTACAAGTCACTTGGCCTCTTTCCTTTGCTGCTCTTATATTCTTTCTTTATTCTGTACATTTAGTTGTTTAATTATTATGTGGCGAGAGGACTTTTTTGGGGTCTAGTCTGTTTGGTGTTCTATAGGCTTCTTGTATCTTCATAGGCATTTCCTTCTTTAAGTTGGGAATGTTTTCTTCTATGATCTTGTTGAATATATTTTCTGTGCCTTTGAGTTGGTATTCTTCTCCTTCCTCTATCCCTATTATTCATAGGTTTGGTCTTTTCATGGTGTCCCAAATTTCTTGGACATTTTCAGTCATGACTTTGTTGGTTTTAGTGTTTTCTTTGACTGATGAATCTATTTCCTCTACCGTATCTTCAACGCCAGAGATCCTCTCTTCTATCTCTTGCATTCTGTTGGTTATACTTGCATCTGAAGTTCCCATTCATTTACTCAGATTTTCTATTTTCAGCATTCCCTCTGTTTGTGTCTTCTTCATTTTTTCTATTTCCCTTTTCAGGTCTTGGACTGTTTCCTTCATTTGTTTCATTGTTTTTTCATGATTTTCTTTCAGGGCTTTATTTTTTTTCTGCTTTATTTGTCCTTTCCTCTAGTTTTTATAGCATTCTTCCCATTTTTTGTTTGCCTTTCCCTCAATTTCATTTGTAATTCCTTCTATATAAGCCTTTACTCTCTTCATGATGTTATTCATAAGGCTGGTTTCTTCTGCTTCCTCCATTTTTTGATGTTCAGGTCTATCTGTTGGAGGAGGGCTAGGTTCTGGTGATGCTGTATTGCTCTTCATTTTGTTGTATGTACTTCTGACTTGAAGTCTGCCCATCTCCTTGTGGATTCGTTCTTGGTCTTATCAGCGCACTTGGTCCAGATAGATCTGACAGATTCAGGAAGCCTCTCTGTCTTGTCCAGATGGGAGCTCCCGGGTAGGATGGGAGCTCTTGTGCAGATGGGAGGTCTGGGGCAGAATGGGAGCTGGGGGCTGGTCTCTAAGTCTCAGGAAGTGGCTGAGGTCTCAGGCGGATGGGCGTGGGGGCAGGGCGTGGAGATTGCAGGGTCTGCCGGGGGTCTTGGAGAAGGGAAGCCTTCCCAGTGGGGGTGGAGAGGATCCTGCCTGCTGGCCAGAACCTGGGGCCAAGTTGGGCAGGTCTTCCCCAGAGCGGCTGGTGCCCAGGGATGGGATCTAGGCTGAGCCCAGGCACTCACCTCTTGTCCGGATGGGAGGTCTGGGGCAGGATGGGAGCTGTGGGCTGGTCTCTAAGTCTCAGGAAGTCGGAGTATTGAGTTTTTCAATCCCATCTTCATTTTAGTTTGTGTTCTCTTCAATGTTTCTAGCATTTTATTGAATTAATTTCTAAATCCTGAATTATCTTCATTGTTTCATTAACCTGTTGTATTTGTACATTTTTGTACATAACTTGAGTACTTATTATTATCCTCTTGAACTTCAATTATATCTTCTTTAAATTTCTTAAATTCTTTGATAAAATACATGATTTATTCTTTTAAATTTTGTGACCTTGGGTTTACCTATGTCATTTTCAATAGTGAACACTTTTATAGGACTACTGGGTTTGATGGGAGACATCCTGTCTGAACAATTCATTTTGCTTTTTTTGTGATTTGACCTTGGCATGTAGATTTCTTTCTTTAGTTATATGTTTAATGTGAAAATCTGGTATACCTTATATTAAGCCAGTATATGATCAGCATGACCATAACTGGAGCTGGGTAAGCAATACTGGTAGATGAGCTGTTTAATTAGAGCTAGGAAAGATGGTCCCCAAACCATGGGTGTGTAGCAAGGCCTATGGGTATAAAGATTGCAGCAGTTGGAGGGAAGAATGGAAGAGAAAAGCAACATCTCACTAGTCAAAGGTGGCTCATGAATAAAGTGGATTCCCACGTCACAAAGCTAGAGCTGGCTTTGTGGGTGTGGAGATGGTGACAGGCAGAGTAAGAAAATGGATAAGGGAAGAAGTGACTTACCTAACAAAGATGGCTCTTGAGCAAAGAGAACTCATGGCTGCATGTCTAGAGCTAGGTTTGTGGGTCTACAGGTGGCAGGCAGGGATATGAGGAAGGATGGCAAATGGAAGAAGTGACTTACCCAGCAAAGCTGACTAGCAAATTGTTTGTGAATGTATTAAATAGGTTTGTCTTCTTGATTTCATTTTCAGTCTGCCACTGGCATATTGGAAGGCATACATTCTTTGTATATTGATTTTTGTATCCTGCCACACTGGACATTGGGCACCATATATAGGCGGAGTTTTCCTGGCCCACAACCATTTTCAAATAAACACACTGAGGCTCATATTAATCATAAATGCTTGACCAATAGCTCAGGCTTATTACTAGCTAACTATTACATTTAAATTAACCCATATTTCTTTTTTTCAGATTTTGTGAAAATTAATTTTATTTTAAAAAAAAAACTTTCCAAAAATAGCTTTCAGGACACACCTAAATTCATTAATTCAATAAGTATCCATTGAATATTTATTTGTACCAATAGATAAACAATTATAAATTACAGGAGACAGAAAACACAAAATAATTAGCTGCAGTAACCCCAAATGTTAAAATTCCATGGGCTTTGGAGTTCCGGTTTTTTTTAATTATTATTTTTTTTTATTTTGCAATACAATTCAGTTCTACATATCAGCCATGGATTCCCTTGTTATCCCCTCTCCCCTACCCCCCAGCCCACCCCCCATTCCCACCTCCTCCAGGGCAAAGCCTCCCCTGAGGACTGAGATCAACCTGTACAATAACACAACCTATGGAGGCATCACGATCCCTGACTTCAAGCTCTACTATAGAGCTACAGTAATAAAAACAGCTTGGTACTGGCATAAAAACCGACATGTGGACCAATGGAATCGAATTGAAGACCCTGACATTAATCCGCACACCTATGAACATATAATTTTTGACAAAGAAGCCAAAACTGTACAATGGAAAAAAGAAAGCATCTTCAACAAATGGTGCTGGCATAACTGGATGTCAACGTGTAGAAGGCTGCAAATAGATCCATATCTGTCACCGTGCACAAAACTTAAGTCCAAGTGGATCAAAGACCTCAAAATAAATCCAGCTACTCTGAACCTGCTAGAAGAGAAAGTAGGAAGTAGTCTTGACTGCATTGGCATAGGAGATCACTTCCTAAATATAACACTAGTAGCACAGACACTGAGAGAAACAACCAATCAATGGGACCTCTTGAAACTGAGAAGCTTTTGTAGAGCCAAGGATATGGTTAACAAGGCAAAACGACAGCCTACAGAATGGGAAAAGGTCTTCACCAGCTCCACATCTGACAGAGGACTGATATCCAGAATATATAAGGAACTCAAGAAATTAGACATCAAAATGTCCAACAGTCCAATTAAGAAATGGGGTATAGAACTAAACAGAGAATTCTCAACAGAGGAAACTCAAATGGCTGAAAGACATTTAAGGAATTGCTCAACATTCCTAATCATCAGGGAAATGCAAATCAAAACAACTCTGAGATACCACCTTACACCTGTCAGAATGGCTAAGATCAAAAACACTGAAGACAGCTTATGCTGGTGAGGGCATGGAGCTAGGGGAACTCTCCTCCACTGCTGGTGGGAATGCAAGCTGGTACAACCACTTTGGAAATCAATATGGTGCTTTCTTAGAAAATTGGGAATCAATCTCCCCCAAGATACAGCTATACCACTCTTGGGCATATACCCAAGGAATGCTCAATTATACCACAAGAGCACTTGCTCATCTATGTTCATAGCAGCATTGTTTGTAATAGCCAGGACCTGGAAACAACCTAGATACCCTTCAACTGAAGAATGGATAAATTAACCCATATTTCTTATCTATGCTTTGCCACGTGGCTTGGTACTTTTTCTTAATAAGGCATATCCATCTTGCTTCTCCACGTCTCACAACTCTCTGATTCTGTCCTTTCTCATCCCAGAATTCTGTGTGCATCAGGCTGTCTCACCCAAACTCTTCCTGCCCAACTATTGTCCAGTCAGCATTTTATTAACAAATGATAGTAATATATAGTCACAGTGTACAGAAGAATTATTCCACAGCACTAAGAGTTTTTCAGTGGTATCTTTAGGGTCTTATGTATAGAATATTATCTGCAAAAAGAAATGCTTTTACTTCTTTGTATCCCTGTTATTTCCTTCTCTTGTGCTGTTCTAGCTAAGGCTTCAAGCACTACATTGAACAGAAGTAAAGAGAGTAAACACTGTTGTTTGTTCCTAATCTTAATGGAATGCTTTGAGGTTTTTCTTGACTTAATATATTGGCTATATGTTTATCATATATATAATATTTCCTTATATGTGGCTATATAATATAGTATATTAATTATATTATATTTATGTATGCTCCCTCCATCCCTAGCCTGTGACTTTTCTCATGGAAGGATGTTGGATTTTGTCAGACTTTCTTTGAGTCTATTAAAATGATAAAATGATTTCTATCTCTTAATTCATTCATGTGATGAATTACATTTATTATATCTGTTGAACTATGCTTGCCTCTCTGGAATTAAGCCAGCTTGGACATAATTAATGATCTTTTTGATGTGATATATGTTCTGCCCAGATCAGGACCCCCAAAGAGACCACTGGAGACCCAAGATGTCCAGAATGCAATAGCAAGGTTTATTGACCCGGCGCACGTGCATGCTTAGTTCAAGCTAGCAGGGAACCCTCGTCCACCACACCCAACACCTCGAGGCAGGGAGGAGAGTTACTCTTTCTTGGGGAAGTTAGTTTTTATAGGCAAAAACCACAAAATTTCTTAGAGGGGAGGGGGTTAGTACAGGTCCATCCTTGATTGGTCCAATTATTCCTGGGCCTGGACTTTGTCTTATTTCAGCTTATCTGTTTGCCCTGTCAGGAGTTTTAAAACCCATCTCCGGGGTCTGGTCATGTTATCTCCAGAGAGAGGCATCTCATGGTTAATCGATCACCACCAGACATCCTGACTTTGTTTTTTTGAAAACACCTGACTTCACCCTCTTCAGGAAGGGGGAACTGACTCAGTTCTGTTTATTTTAAGATATCTCTCCCTCAGCTCTTTTGGTTTTCTGAAGGAACTGTGTCTGGGCCTTTGGTGGGGGTCTTTCAATATGGAGTCCAGTTTGTGAGTATTTTGTTGAAGATTTTTGCATCTATGTTCATCAGGAAGGTTTTTTTAATGTCTTTATGTGGTTTTGGTACCAGGGGTTCATAACACATTTGGAAGGTTTTTTTTTTTCTATTTTATGGAATAACTTGAAAATTGTTTGTATGAGTCATTCTTTGCAGTTCTAGTAGAATTCTGCATTGTATACATATGGTTTTGGAATTTTTCTGTTGGGGCATTTTATTAATCCTTCAATCTCATTGCTGGTTATAGCTCTATATAGATTATATCATCTTGGCTTAATTAAGAAATGGCACATGCATCTAGAAATTCATACATTTCTTTCAAGTTTTCCAATTCAATGAAGTATAGGTTTTTAAGCTATGTCCTCCGAATTTTATTAGTAACTGTTGTAATATCTCCCTTTTTTTAATCTTTATTTTTATTAACTTGTGTTTCTCTCACTCTCCTTTTTATTAATTTGTTTACAGGTTTGTTGGGAGAATTCCCACAGAGCTACACCTGGTTTGATTCTGAGTGTTAGCACCTAGCCTTAATCTGCCTTTTGTGATTGCTACCTTTTGTTTCCCAGTACCCTCTATGTGAATCTTGTCTGTAAGTTTCCTGAAGGTGCAAAGCCTATGCAAATTTGGTTGAGGAAAAATCCAGAACAGTGAAGGTATTCTTTGGCTGAAAATTTGATTTGGCATTGTCCCTTTGGGGAGCTTAGATAAGAGGTTTTTTGGTGCAGAAATTAACTTGCTAAAGGGTATAAATTAGAGAACAATGAAAGGGTCCTTGGCTAAGCTACAGTGGACTAGTCCATAGAGATGGATCCCCTTGCAGCTGGGAAAAGCTAAAATCATCTTTGAGGTGCTTCTGTCTTGATTTCACAGACCTGCATGAACCTACACTCACATCCAATGTACAACACAGGTTTGTTTTTTGTAGCACGAATTCTAATTGGTTTTAATAATAAAAACCCCAAGTTAGATATGGGAGTAAATGCTGAAAGATCAGAGACAGAGAAGCAAGCCACAGCCACCTCTTACCTCACCAACTCCTCAGCCAAAAAAGGAGCTGAGCTCCTGTCTCCACCTGCCTTATATTCCTCCCTCTGCCCAGCCATGTCACTTCCTGTTTCCTTCTCCCTAGTGCTAGGATTAAAGGTGTGTGCCAACACTGCCTGGCCTCTATGGTTAACTAGTTGCTAGCTCCACACTCTTAATCACCAGACAAGCTTTATTTGTCAGAGAACAAACAAAATATCACCACAGTCTTTTGTTTGTTTGTTTGTTTGTTTCCTTTTCAAAGAATCATGTTGCAGAATTTGGAAAATTGAAATATGTACACCATACCATCAATACTTATTCAGGATTTCAATGGGCAACTGCTTTGAGTTCTGAAAAAGCTGATTCTGTAATCACTCATTTGCTAAAAGTTATGGCCATCATGGGTATACCTCCACAAATCAAAACTGACAATGCTCCAGCATATGTCTCTGTTAAAATGAAACAGTTTTTTGCTTATTACAATATAAACCACATTACAGGCATACCACATAATCCTACAGGTCAAGCAGTTATAGAAAGATCAAACAGAACTCTAAAAGATATGCTAAATAAACAGAAAGGGGTAACAAAAAAAACCCAGAAATAGACTGCATAATGCTCTATTAACTTTGAATTTTCTCAATGCCAATGAGAAAGGAACAAGAGCTGCAGAGAGACATTGGATAATAGAAAAAACTACAGAATTAAATCAGCCTATATACTTTAAGGATGTGCTGACCTCCAAAAGGAAACCAGGATATGTGTTACATTGGGGACGAGGTTTTGCTTTTGTTTCTACAGGAGAAGATAAGCTGTGGGTACCATCAAAATTGATAAAGGTTCAATTTGAACAAGAGAGACCTCTTAATTAGAGGAGGTGATAGTTCATCAACCAGCATGAACATCCAATTTAAACTAGCTTATACCAGTAACACATGCCTTTTCATTTAATCAGATAATAACTTGCCAAAAAGGAACATCCCCAAAATTAGTCTTGGGGAAAGGTTTTTGTTTTTGTCTTTTAGGAGAATGAAGGTTAAGGAATCTGAAGAACACTGGACAAATGAGACAACTGAAGAAAAGGGACAAATCATCTATCCCAGGAAACAGAGTGAAATGGCGTATGGGTATATCATCTAAAAAATTTTATGTCTTCCTAAATGTTTGTTTCTGCTCTTCTCTAAAGACATTTAACACTATTGGTCTTCTTGTAGTCCCAGTTCAATTAAAATTTAAAGCTGACTTTGGAGTTGGAGAATGGCTCTCTCCTTTAAACTTAAGCATGTTGTTAAAAGGAAAATGCAAACTCCTGTATCATGCCAGAAGAAAAGAGCCATCTTCTGTTATGGGACAGGAGAAAAACCAAATTAATAAAGGGACTATTCTATTACTAATCTCAACTCTTTGATTCTATTCTGATTCTTTAACTTTTCTTAAAGTATGAATTTTATATCAAAATTTATGAAATTAATATATATACATAGTTATATATACTTTTTAAACTTTGTTAAGATATGAATGGTCATATAGAGTACTAACTAATTCTAGAAAAAAAGGCTTCAATTAGCTGCATATATATGTCTTTGTATTCGAGTCTCTTATCAGTTTTCTGCAGGAAATCACAGCCAGGCCTAACATCAACTGAAGTCTCCAGGAAGAAGATGGGGCCCCACAAGAACAATAACAATTCCACATGGACAATAATAATATCACTAAGCTGACAAACATCATCTACAGATCAGCTTTGAACTACAAAATGCTCAGAGCAATTTTGAGAGGGCTAGCTGAGATGATCCAGTCTCAAAGACTACTTGAATAAGGACTTGAGATAAACCCTGAACTTTGGCATTATACACAGACTGGATAATGAAGGATATAGTTACCTTTCCTAGAATTTGACAATTAACCTAAATTTTTTCTTTTCAGGATAAAGATATCTTCACCCATACCCAGCAGGAAGCAATTTTAAGAATACGACGCTCACATTCCCAAAGAGGTGGTGTGGGGAGGGTGGTTTTTTAGTCTTTTAATGGGTTTTGGGTCTGGGATAATTTTCATTGTTTACGGGGGTTGGTTACAAGTTGTTGTCAAGGGTAAGGAAAAGGGTTAAGCAAAGGAAATTAGATTTAAGGTTCTTGCTTAAAAAAAGAGACAATTACTAGTTTTAAATACTTTATATTGAATTGGATTGTATAAATTATATATATTGAAATTGATATTATTAGAAAATGCTATATGTATATTTCTAATTGTACTTATACCATTCATTAACAATGTAATGCAATTTTCTGATCCTTGAATGTTATTATTACCAACAATTAGGATATAAAGAAATGAAAGTTAGTAGTTAGACATTATAATAGAACTTGTAGTAATATTTAGTATGTTTTCAAAATTGAGCAGATATATTTTAGATAGACAGGTCATCTTCAAACCCTTCAGAGATCTACAGAATATGGCATTTAAAATGTTTTAATAACTTAGAAATTTTTTCTTTCTTTTTTGTTATGACTATGAGACATGTCGGCTCCTGGCAGTACCAATCTACTTCAGAGAAAATATGGGCATTGAAGAAACTGCATATGGAGTTAACTTTCATTGTGGCAAAAGTTAGTCACTGGACAACAAAGTATCCTTGAATCAACTGCTAACAAACAGGACAGACAGGACATGAAACAAAGGACTACTGATTCTTGCCAAAACAAGTGTGGTTATGGCTTTATCAAAAGGCATCTTCTGAGGCCAGGACAATATGGCACCATCCCTAAAGTGGCCTTCGCAATCCAGAAAAGGTACAGTGCCCTTTTCTTCGAAGGCAGCTGAACAGGCAGTGGGCCAATGGCTTCTGATGTGCAGTGGAACGACAGCTGAAACAGTTACTCTTGAAGAGTAACTAAGCTCATGCCTCTCAATAGTAGACTGGCATTTAATAGAAGGATATGGAGAAGAACAGGATGCTGAGATGAAGCCACATACACACATTGCCAAGAAGAATGGACAGCTGAATTAAAAAAAAATCAACAATTTGCAGAATTTAAAATCCTGAATCATGACAGGACACTAGTGGAATTCAGGTGTTTCTGGTACACGGACTGCTCTCACCCAGTGTGAGGTCAAGCTGTTGACTTTGTGTACATCCTGCTTCACAAATGAGTCTGTCAGATACGCTAAGCCTATAGGCTGAAGATGATGCCCCAACACTGAGGAGAAACCTCAGGTGACTGTCCAGGCAGCTGGCTGTTTCTATCAACTCACATTTTTTTGGGGAAGTTGCTTGCATGCACTTCCTGTTTTTATTTTTTATTAGGTAATATTATTTCCTTCTTGAGTCTCTGAGGGAGTTGAAGATTAGTTAGTTATAGTTGAAGATTAATTAGGATAGAAAGTGAATTAGATACATTTTGGACTTACCAAAATAGGATAGATAATGGAATTATTTTCTCTGAATTTGTCAAATACAAATGGACTAGACATTGTTTAGGTATTTATTACTTGTATATATTGTATATAGTTATTTTACTTTTGTATATAGTTTTTCTTATGTTAGTTATAACCTTTTTTCTTTTTATTAAAATATAAAAGGGGAAATATGGTGATATTTTATTTGTACTGAAATGTGATTTTTATTTGTATGTTAATAAATAAAGTTGCCTGGGGGTCAGAGCTAATAGCAAGCCATAGCAGAGCAGGGTGTTGGTGGTGCACGCCTTTAATTCCAGCTCTTAAGAGGCAGAGCTAGGTGGATATCTGTGTGTTCAAGGATACAGCCAGCATGAAGACACACGCCTTTAATCTTAATACCAACCATAGAAGACCTGAAGGTCTGTACAGACAGGCAGTAATGAGGTGGTCATGTGGTTGGATTCACAACCAATGAGAAGGCAGAACAGAAAGTCTATATAAAGACAAACACACAGGAAGTAAGTCTCTTTCGGAGAGGTAGGACCACCATGATAGTGAAGGGTAAGGTTTTAGCTCTTAGCTATTGCTCTGACCTCTTGGCTTTTATCTCTGTATTGGCTCTGTGTTTCTTATTTAATAAGACGGTTGGTTACTTCTACAGTTCTTTACTTATATTTTTTTGGTTGTTTCTATTTTATTAATTTCTATTCTTATTTTGGTTATTTCTTCCCATCTGAGTACAAGTGAGTACATACCATGTTTGTCGTTCTGGGTCTGGGTTACCTCACTCAAGATGATTTTTTTTCTAGTTCCATCCATTTGCCTGCAAATTTCATGATGTCATATCTTTTAGATCAAAAAGAAGTCCATTTTTATTTCAAATAAGAATAAAGCCTTCCAAAATTGACTTCTATACCTCTAATGAGCTAATCTTTTTTATATTTTTTAATTGATTCTTTGGGAATTTCACATCCCTGATATCACTTACTTCCCAGCCCTTCCATGTCCACTCCCATGCCCTTGTGATTTCCCCTACTCTGAACAAAAAGGAGTCTGATACTCACTGGAGCATGGTGAAACTTTCAGTAGCCTTCTCCTTAAATAGAACTGAGTCTGACCCCTCCTGGATCCCCACCAGAGGCCATCACTTATGGAGCATTACTCTTCAGCATCCTTATCACACTTTTAAGAGTTCTTTTCAATGGCTTACTGTTTAGGCTGTTACTTTTTGGGGGGATGCCCTGTAAGCCTTCCATGTCCCTCTTTCTCAACTGTGCATCTGCAGTTCTCAATGTCTGCAAAAGTAGCTTCCTTGCTCTTTACAATCAATGGGAGCACAGATCCTGGCCTTCCACATGGTTTCTGGTAAAAGCATAGACTGTGAATATGGCTCCCAGCTGCAGTAGGACCACAACCAAGGCATGGCCATCGGCAGCAGCAGGGCTGCACCATGGCTTCAGATGGCAGTACTGGCCATCCAAATAAATATTGCTCCATGTGGCAGCATGGCCCATGGACATCAACATGGCTTCAGACAGCAGCACAGACTATGGAAATCCACATGGCCTTCAGGGCAAAAGGGGTCATGAACATCAACACAGACCCCAGCTGAAATAAGGTCATGAACCCACACATAACCCTCATTAGCAGCATGGGGCTGAACATCACCATGGCCTTGTGGAAGTGCAGGTCACTCAGATTGGTGTGAATGTCCAGTGGCAGCATGGCCCATGGATATCAATATGGCTTCAGGTGGCAACATAGTCCACAGACATACATATGGCCTTTAGTGGATAAAGCTTCTCTGATGATGATTGGGCTAGGCACTGATCTATGAGTATAAAAGAATATCATTAGGAATCATTTCATTGACATTTTGCCAGCCATGATTGGTTCTGTCATAGGTCTCTGGGCCATTCAGGCAGTGTCAGGTGAGAGCTCCCTCTCATGACATGGGCCTCAAATTGGTCCAGTCATTGGTTGGCCACTCCCACAAGTTCTGTGCCTCCATTGCCCCAGCACATCTTGCAGGCAGGACAAATTATAGGTCAAAAGTTTTGTGGCTTGGTTGATGTCCCAGTCCCACCACTGGAAGCCTTGCCTGGTCTCAGAAGATATCCAGTTCAGGGTCCATATCCACCACTACTAGGATTCTTTGCTAGGGTCAACTTCATAGATTCCAGGGAGGTTCAATTGCATCACTCTCAAAATGCCCCCAATTCTAGTCCTCTCTCCCCATGATCTTTCCCTCCAACCCCTCACAGCCAGATCCCTCCTATTCTCCATCTACCTCCAGTCTACCCACAAAATCTATTCTATTTCCCATCCCTAAGGATCAATGGATCACCCTGTTACTTAGCCTCTCTCTGTCCATGGATTGTAGCATGATTATTCTTTACTTAACAGATAATGTCCACTTACAAGTAGGTACATACCATGTTTATCTTTCTGTGTCTGGGTTACTTCACTCAGGATATTTTTTTCTAGTTCCATACATTTGCCTAAAAATTTCATGATGGTATTTTTTTTTAGCAGCTGTATTATACACCATTGTATAAATGTACCACATTTTCTTTATCTATTCTTCAGTTGAGGGAGATCTAGGTTGTTTCCAGTCTCTGGATTTTATGAATAAAGCTGATATGAACATAGCTGAGCAACTGACCTTGTGGTAGGATGGAGCATCCTTTGGATATATGACCAGGAGTGGTACAGCTGGGTTTTAAGGTAGATTGATTCCCAATTTTCTGAGGAACTGCCATATTGATTTCCAAAGTATCTGTGCAAATTTGTACTTCCACCAGCAATGGAGGAGTGTTCCCCTTGCTCTACATCTTCACCAACATCAGCTGTCACTTGTGTTTTTGAGTTTAGTTATTCTGACAAGTGTAAGATGGATCTAAGAGTTGTTTTGATTTGCATCTCCCTGATGGCTAAGGATTTTGAACACTTCTTCAAGTGTTTCTAAGCCATTTGAGTTTCCTCTACTGAGAATCCTTTGTTTAGATCTTACCCAATTTTTAATTGGGTTGTTTGGTTGTTGATACCTAGTTTCTTGAGTTCTTTATATATTTTGGATATTATCCCTCTATCATATGTGAATTGATAAAAATGTTTTCCCATTCTGTAGGTTGTTTATCCTATTAACAGTGTCCTTTGCCTTACAGGAGATTTTCAGTTTCATGCGGTCCCAATTATAAATTGTTTATCTTAGTAACTGTACTATCAATGGTCTGTTCAGGAAATTGTTTTCTGTGCCAATGCATTAAAGGCTATTCCCCACTTTTTCTTCTATCAGGTTCAGTGTGTCTGGATATATGTTGAGGTCTTTGATCCATTTGGACTTGAAATTTGTGCAGGGTGATTAAATATTGATCTATTTGCATTCTTTTACATGCCAACATCCAGTTGTGCCAGCATCATTTGTTGAAAATGCTTTCCTTTTTCCATTGCATCTTTCTGGCTTCTTTATCAAGAACCAGGTATCCATTGGTGTATGGGTTTATGTCTGAGTCTTCAATGTGATTTCCTTGATCAATGTGTCTGTTTTTATGCCAATGCTATGTGGTTTTCTATTACTATAGCTCTGTTTTATATCTTCAAATCAGAGATGGTGATGCCTCCAGAAGTTCTTTTATTGTTCAGGATTGTTTTAGCTATCCTGGGTTTTTTGTTTTTCCATATGAAGTTGAGTGTTGCCCTTTTAAGCTCTATAAAGAATTATGTTGGAATTTTGATGGGATTGCATTGAATCTGTAGATTACTTTTGGTAGGATGGCCATTTTTATTATGTTGATCCTGATTCATGAGCAGGGAGATCTTTCCATCTTCTGATATCTTCTTCAATTTCCTTCTTCAAAGACTTAAGGTTTATGTCAGAAGTCTTTCACTTGCTTAGTTAAAATTACCCCCAAGAAATTTTATATTATTTGTGGCTACTGTAAAGAGTGTTAATTCCCTGATTCTTTCTCAGTCAGTTTGTCATTTGTATGTAGTAGGGCTACTGATTTTTTTAGTTGATCTTGTATCTAGTCACTTCACTGAAGTTGTGTATCAGCTGTAGGAGTTTCCTTCTAGAATTTTCTGAGTCACTTATGTACACTACTATATCATCTGCAAATAGAAATATTTTGACTTCTTCCTTTCCAATTTGTATCCCCTTGATCACCTTCAACTAGTTGTCTTATTGCTCTAGCTAGAACTTCAATTGCTATATTGAATAGACAGATGAGATTGAACAGCCTTGTCTTCCCAATTTCAGTGGGATTGCTTTGAATTTCTCTCCATTTAATTTGATTATGGCTATAGACTTGCTGTAAATTTTCTTTATTATGTTGATGGATGTTCCTTGTATCCCTACTCTCTTCAAGGGGTGTTGAATTTTGTCAAAAGCTTTTCAGCATCTAATAAGATCATCATGTGTCTTTTTTTCTTTCAGTTTGTTTATACATTGGATTACATTGTCTTAATTTTGTATGGTAAATTATCCCTGAATCTTTGGAATGAAGGCTGCTTTGACATGGTAGATGATCTTTTTTTATATGTTCTTGGATTCAGTTCTCTAGTGTTTTATTGAGTATTTTTGCATCTATGTCCGTGAGGGAAATTGATATGTAATTCACTTTCTTTGTTGAATCTTCATGTGGTTTGTGTATCAGGGTGAGTGTGGCCTCATAAAATGAATCTGGCAATGTTCCTTCTGTTTCTGTTTTGTGGAATACTTTAAGGAGTATTGGTGTTAGCTCTTCTTTGAAAGTCTAGTAAAATTCTGCACTAAAACCTCTGGCCCTGGGTTCCTTTTATTGTTGGGGACTTTTAATGACAGCTTCTATTTCCTTAGGGGTTATAGATCTATTTAAAATGTTCGTCATCTTGATTTAACTTTGCTTAGTGGTATCTATTGAGAAAATTATTCATTTCTTTAAGATTTTCTAAGATTCTTTGGATTTCCTAGGTTTCTGTTGTTAGGGCCCCCTTTTGTTTTGTATTTTGTTAATTAGGATATGCTCCCTGTGTATTTTAGTTAGTTTTGATAAGGATTTGTCTATCTTGCTGATGTGATCAAAGAACCAACTCTTTGTTTCATTGATTCTTTGTATTGTTCTCTTTGTTTCTATTTTATTGATTTCAGTCCTCAGTTTATTTCCTGCTATCTACTCCTCTTGGTTGTGCTTGCTTCTTTTTGTTCTAGAGCTTTCAGGTGTGCTCTTAGGTTGCTAGTATAAGATCTTTCCAATTTTTTATATAAGCACTTAGTGCAATGAACTTTCCTCTTAGCAGTACTTCCATTGTGTCCCATAAGTTTGTGTATGTTGTGCATTCATAATCATTAAATTCTAGCAAGTCATTGGTTTCTTTATGTCTGTCTTGACTCAGTAGTCATTCAGTAGAGAGATTTTCATTTCCATGAGTTTTGTAAGCTCTCTGTTGTTTCTGTTGTTAAAATTCAGCTTTAATCCCTGGTGGTTTGATAGGATGCAGGGGGTCATCTCAGTTTTCTTGTATCTATTAAGACTTGCTTTGTGACTGAGTATGTGGTCAACTTTGGAGAAAGTTCCCTGGGGTGCTGAGAAGGTATATTATTTTGTTTTTGGGTGAAATTTTCTGTAGACATATGTTAGGTCTATTTGATTCATAACCTCTTTTAGCTCCAGTATTTGTTTAGTTTTTGTGGGAGTGACCTGTCCAATGATGACAGTAGGGTATTGAAGTATTCCATTATTAATGTGTGAGGGTCTATGTGTGATTTAAGCTTTAGTAATGCTTCTTTTACAAATGTGTGTGCCCTTGTGTTTGGGGCATAGATATTAAAAATTGAAACATCATCTTGGTGAGTTTTTCCTTTGATAAGTATAAAATTTCCTTCACCATCTCTTTTGATTAATTTTATTTAGAAGTCTATTTTGTTAGATATTAGAATGGCTACATGTTTGTTTCTTAGTCCCATTTGCTTGGAAAATCTTTTTCCAGCCCTTTACACTGAAGTAATATCTTTGATGTTGAGGTGTATTTCTTGTATGCAGCAAGATGGAAGAATCCAGTTTTTGTATCCATTCTGTTAGTCTGTGTCTTTTTTATTGGGAAATTGAGTCCATTGATATTGACAGATATCCATGACCATTGATTGCTAACTCCTGTTTTGTGGTTAATGATGGTGATGGTCGTGGTGGTGGTGATTGTGTGTGTGTGTGTGTGTGTGTGTGTGTTTCCATTCTTATGGTTTTGCTGATGAGAAATTATTTCTTGTATTTTCAAGGGTGTAGTTAACCTCACTGCATTGGAGTTTTCCTTCTAGTGCCTTCTGTAGTGCTGGATTTGTAGATAGATATTGTTTAAACTTAACCTCAAGGAGTATCTTGTTTTCTTCTATGGTGATTGAAACTTTGCTGGGTATAGCAGTCTGGGCTACCATATGTGATCTCTTAAAGTCCGCAGAATATCTGTCCAGGCCCTTCTGGCTTTTAGTCTCCATTGAGAAGTTGGGTGTAATTCAAAAGGTGCTTTATATGTTACTTGCTCTTTTTTCCTTGTAGCTTTTAATATTCTTTCTTTGTTCTGTGTGTTTAGCCTTTTGACTATTATGAAACTAGAGGACTTTCTTTTCTGGGCCAATTTATTTAATGTCCTGTAAGTTTCTTGTACTTTTATAGCAATCTCTTTTGTTAGGTTATAAAAATTTTTATCTATGATTTTGTTGAAAGTATTTTCCAGGCCTTTGAGCTAAGATTCTTCTCCTTCTATTCCTATTAGTCTCAGGTTTGGTCTTTTCATTGCGTACCAGATTTCCTGAATGTTTTGTGCCAGGAATTTTTTTAGATTTAACATTTTCTTTGACAGATGTATCTATCTCTATTTCTTCTATTGTTCCTTCAACACCTAAGATTTTCTCTTCCATCTCTTATATTCTGTTGGTAATGTTTACATGTGTAGTTCTGTTTACTTACCTAGATCCATTTCCAGAATTCCCTGTTTGTTTTCTTTATTGCTTCTATTTCCATTTTCAGGTCTTGAACAGTTTTTTTTCTTTTACTTCTATTGTTTATTCTTTTCCCTTGGGTTTCTTGGCTTTCTTTAAGGGATTTATTCATTTTCTCCAATTGTTTGTGTTTCCCTGGATTTCTTTAAATAACTTATTCATTTCTTCTTTAAGAACTTGAATCATCTTCATAAAGTTGGTTTTAAGGTCTTTTTCTTGTTCTTCAGCTGTACTAGAATTATTCAGGGCTTGATGTAGTAGGATAGCTGGGATTTAGTGGAGATAGATTGCCTTAGCTATTGTTGATTATGTTCTTAAGCTAGCCTCTAGGCATCTGAGTTTGGGGTGATTATAGGTCTAGGTGCCAATTTATGAGTTTTTCTTTGTTGAATGAGTGTTGAATGGCTCCTTGGTTTCTGTTTCCTCTCTGTTTTTCTAGTTTGTGTGGCTTGTGGTTGAACATGAGTGTCCACTCTAGTTGAGTGCTGGACTAGTTGTAGGCCAGCATGGCCTCCCATACAGCAGGGGTTCTCCACCAAAGTTGAGGGCTGAGACATGGTGATACAGGTGGTGCTGGAATTGGGGATAGCATTTGAGGGCAATAAGAGAATAGGAGAGGTCCATGGATTGGCAGCCTGCCTGGACTTCTGGCAGCAGGCATTGCCTCAGATAGAGCAGGGAGTCTCCATCTCAGTTGATGCAGGGCAGGGGATTGAGGATGGGGTGGATAGGCACCAAGAAAGTGATTAAGTGGAGGAGTTCAATGGCCAGCAGCAGTCTACTTGGACTTCTGGTGGTCAGGTGTGGTCACTGGTAGAACAGGGATTCTCTGCCCCAGTGGGGTCTGGCCTTTGGCAATGAGGAGGGCAGGGGACTGGGTATAGGGAGGGCAGACAGGTTATTCTATCAAGTTAAAGCAATTCCAAGCATGGTCACTGAAGTTTTATAAAATTTGTAGGGAAAAGGGGCTGGCTAAAGAAACCCACCCTGACCCTGGAACCCAGAACTAGGGAAAGATGGCTTAGATAAGGCCAATGGGGGGGGGGACAGTTTGGCTCAAATCAGAGCCATTCCGCCCTTGGCCAACTGACTTGTGAAACCAACCAATCACAGAGCAGGACAGTAGAATCCTGGCCATGGGGCCCAGGACCAGGGAAAGAAACACAGCCTATGTTTGGGACCTGAGCCAGAGAAATGAACACACTTTATCCCCAAACCCAGAACCAAGGAAATATGCCCTGACTCTGAAACTAGTGCCAAAATAACACTCTTGGTCCCAAAATCAGAGTCAGTGAAAGAAATGTGTCCTGGCCTTAGAGGTAGTGTCAAAAAGCCAAGAAAGGCCAGTAATAGAAACACAGTTTGGCCCTGAAATCAGGGCCATCTCTGTTCCTAGCCCACAAAACTGGCCGACCCCTAGGCAGAAAAAAACTAACCAATCACTGGTTGACTCTGCCCCCAGGACATCCTATATAAACTGCCCTGCCTGGTCAGTTGTGAGCTGTTCTCTCCACCCTGGTAGAGGCAGCTATTCTCCTGGACTCATCCTTCCCAAATACATCTCTTCCTCAAAAGAGTTTTGGGTGTGAAGATCTTCATTCACTGGCATAGAGAAGATCCTTGCTGAGACATCCCTCAGTAAACAAAGCAAGGGAGAGCTGAAAGAGCAGAGCAAAGAGGAGCTGAACAGATCTTTGCTGAGACACCCCTTGGTGGACAGAACAAGAGAGAACTGAAAAAGTAACACTTTTCTCCAGAACTGGAGGAGATTGCTACATTTCTGCAGGGGTTTCCCCTTTTGCAGAGTGAAGCAAAAGAAGCAACTTCTTAGGCTAGAGAAGCAGAGCTCTCCTAGGAAGCCCTCTTAAGTCGGGGCTGAGCATAGCTCAGCTGTAGTGGATCTCCAGGAGAGAGCAGGATTGCTATGTCCTGCAGGGAGACCATCCCCCATCACACCAGGTATAGCCTGACTTTCCTGAACAGTCAGGATACCCTTCCCTGCTGAAGCACTTTCAGGCCTGACTTTCTCAAGAAGTCAGAAAAAATTTCCATTCCAGGGTTGGGCGCTTCTTTGCAGCTCCAGCTGTCAGAGCTGTGCTAAACAGCTCCAGGTGTCTTGTACACCTCCAGGGCAGAACTGTTCTGAGCAGTTTGAGGTGTCTGGGATACCTCGTCCTCTGGGGTTGGGCTGTCTCTTTGCAGCTCCAGCCACCAGAGCTGTCCTAAGCAGCTCAAGGTGTTGCCTGACTCCCAGGTAGTCAGGACACCTCTTCCCAGAGTTGCAAAACTCACATTTTGGTGCCCAAACCTGGAACCAAAGCCACAGAGTTGCAACAAATTTACTTACATTGACTAACACAGAAAAACATTCAAGACACTCTTCAAGATTTCATTCATTATGTAAAAATGAACAAATACCTCCATTCTATTGGTATAAAAATTCACTTTCATCTTTAACAAGGGGTAAAATTATATGCGTACCACATAATTCTTTTATAATAAATTTATTTCTGGGCTAGAAAGAAGGCTCAATAGTTAGGAGCACTGCCTACTCTTCCAGAGGACCTAAGTTCAATTCCCAGACTCTACATAATAGCTAAAAACTGTCTATAACTCCAGTTGCAGGTCATTCAAAGCCCTCTTCTGGACTCTGCAGGCACCACACACATGGTGATGAAACACAGACACACAGGCAGGCAAAACACTCATACATTATTATTGGGCTGATCTACTCATAATAGTCAGTAATTGGAAACAGTCTGGATGTCCATTAACAGATTAATGGATGAAGAAAATTACATTTACACAATGGAATATTAGTCTGCTCATAAAAAGACAAAAACATGAAATTTACAAGTAAATAGATAGAGCTAGAAAAAAAATCCCAAGTGAAGGAACCCAGACCCAAATAGACAAATATGCTATGTATTCTTTTATATGTGCATGTTAGCTTTAAAGCCTTTGGTAGGCATGCTACAATCCATATAACCAAAAAGGTAAGGTATAGAGTAAGACACTGGGGGTGGGGGAAATCTCCCTGGGGAAGGGAAATAGAATGTATAGTTATGGAGAGACAGGTAGCAGACCAAAACAGAAGGTTAAATGGGGAAAGGGAGAGAAGAGGAAGTGAAGGAAAGAAATATGGGGAGGGATGACTAACAATAAGGACCATTTGAGGGGTCATAAGGAAACATAATACAGTAGAAGCTTCTTAAAATAAACATATATATTAAGGAAATATAAATGGGGTCACCAAAAAATGGGGGAGATAAAGCCCCAACTAGATATCTTTGGGCACTAAGTGAAACCTCCAGTGCAAGGAATGGATTATATCTAACTGAGTGGTTGGCCAAAGGGGTCCCATAGGAACCCTCAAATAACTCAAGCTATTACCAAGGCTATTGGTTACTGTTCACAAATGGATGGTAAGTCCACACTGCTGAAGATAACACATATCTCATTGAACATCGAGAAGTCAAGCTCCTGACTAACTATATCCTTCACCCACCCATGACTAGTGTTCATGCTACTGGAAGGTATTCTGCAGGCTACCAGAGGAGAAAGGTAAACACCCACACAGCTACAAAACCTGCAATCTAAAATGGTGACCTGCTTGCATGATACACTGGTGCAATAGTGGCACAAATATTGTTGAAGTAATAAACCATCATCTGGCTTTAGATTCAAGACCCAATCCACAAGATGGAATTACCTATATCTGACACTGCTGCCATGGGCAAGATCATAAGATTAGACAGGCCATGTACCCAGGAGAAAACCAAACAATGGAATATAGCAATGAAATGACCCATAATGATGTTCTGCTACACAAATAAATCAGTATCTCCCTCAGTCATCATCAGAGATGCTCCCTCCTGCAGTGGATGAGAACAAATACAGAAATGCACACTGGACAATGCGCTGAATGATAATCTTGGAACAATCAGTCTTAGATGGGATGTCTTCATCAATCTGCCACCTCAGGGCACTGGGAGCTATGCAGAAGAGAAAGCAGACAGAATGTAAGACCCAGAGAAGATAGATGATACCAAAAAATTGTCTTCCACGCACAAAAGGGCTGATGCACATATGAATTCACAGAGACTATGGCAGCGTGCACTGGGCCTCAGGAAGTTTAAGTCAGACAGAGTTCCAGGGCTAAGCTGGGGACGAAAACATGACCTTGCATCCTTAAACAACAAGCAAACTCCAATTGACAACCACTTGCAAAAGAAAAATCAGTTTTCTTTAGTGGAGTCTCACTGAGTACACAAACCACACTTAAGGACAGGCTCCATGCCAAGCAGAGAAAAGCAACACAAAATAAACTCAAGTGTTTTGTAGATTTTTTGTCTAATAAATATTTGGGCACTTTTTTATATTACTGATCTTTTGCTTGTATATTATGGTGTCTGATTTTGTGCTTTTGTGATGTGCATGTGTTTCTTGTGATTTTTGTGTTTGTTTTATTCTAATATGTTTGTTTTTTATTTGCCTGTTTGTTTTCTAATAAGAAAGAGAAAAAGAATGCATGTAGTTGGATGAACGGGGAGGTACGAAGGGCCTGGGAGAAGATGTGGGAGGGGAAACTGTGATAAGAATGTATTAGCCCACCAGTGCCATTTGGACTAAGAGGTAAGTCTTTGTTCTCATAGCCAAACACCTCAGCCTCTAGGCTTTGGGCCCAGAAATACAACCCTGTACCCCCACACCACCACACATTGCAGTACCAGTTTCAGGTCAGCAGGCAGGTCTCCTGGAGACAGGTCAGATTACCACCATCTTCCACCAGACCCTGTAACTCTCAAACCCCACCCCTCCCAAACCTACCTACCCACACTCCGAGACTGCAACTGTTCCCTGAGATAGAGCCCACCAGCACTGCCTATTGGACTAAGAGCTTCTCCCTGAGACACTGAGTCCATCAGCACCAACTGGACCAAGAGCTCCAATTAGACCAAGAGCTCCCATTGGAACAAGAGTATCAATTGGACCAAGAGAGGCTCCCTCAGACATAGACACTGCTTGCAACAAGTGGAGGAAGAGTTGGGTAGACACCAGTGCAAAAATACAGTCAACAACATAAAGACCAATACAGCACCATCAGAACCCAGTAGTTCTACATCAGTAAGACCTGAACATCCCAACACAGAAGAAGCAGAAGAAATAGACCTTAAAATTACTTTAAGAAGATGATAGAGACTTTTAAAGAGGAAATGAAAATTCCCTTAAAGAAATCGAGAAAAACACAAAAAAAAAATTGGAAGAAATCAATAAATCCCTGAAAGAAAGCCAAGAAAAAGCAATTAAACAGGTGAAGGAAACAGTTCAAGATTTGAAAACTGAAATAGAGAGAATAAAGAAGACACAAACTGAGGGAATGCTGGAAAGAGAAAATCTGAGTAAACAAACAGGAACTACAGAAGAAAGCATAGCCAACAGAATTCAAGAGATGGAAGAGAGAATCTCTGGCATTGAAGATATGATAGAGGAAATAGATTCATCAGTCAAAGAAAACACTAAAGCCAACAAAGTCATAACACAAAACGTCCAGGAAATTTGGGATACCATAAAAACACCAAACCTAAGAATAATAGGGATAGAAGAAGGAGAAAAATACCAACTCAAAGGCACAAAAAATATATTAAACAAAATTAGAGAAGAAAACTTTCCCAAGCTAAAGAAGAAAATGCCTATGAAGATACAAGAAGCTTACAGAACACCAAATGGACTGGATCCAAAAGAAAAAAAGTCCACTCACCACATAATAAACAAACTACTAAACATAGAGAATAAAGAAAAAATATTAAGAGCTACAAAGAAAAAAGGCCAAGTAACACGTAAAGGCAGACCCATCAGAACACCTGACTTATCAATGGAGACTTTGAAAGCCAGAAGGTCAAGAACAGATGTTATGCAGACCCTAAGAGACCATGTATGTGAACCCAGACTATTATACCCAGCAAAACTCTCAATCACCATACACAGAGTAAAAAAAAAAAAAAAAATTTAAAAAAAAAAGTATTCCATGATAAAATCAGATTGAAACAATACCTATCCACAAATCCAGCACTAGAGAAACACTAGAAGGAAAAATCCACCCTAAGGAAGCTAGATACACCCATGAAAACACAAGCAACAGATAATCCCACACCAACAAACAACAAAGAAGGGAAACACACAATACTACCACCAAAAAAATAACAGGAATTAACAATCACTGGTCATTAATATCCATTAATATCAATGGCCTAAATTTACCTATAAAAAGACACAGGCTTACAGAATGGAGATGAAAACAGTATCCATCCTTCTACTGCATACAAGAAACACACCTCAACTTCAAAGACAGACACTATCTCAGAGTAAAAGGCTGGGGAAAGACTTTCCAATAAAATGGACTTAAGAAGTAAGCTGGTATAGCTATTCTAATAGCTAAATAGACTTCGAACTAAAATCAATCAAAAGAGATCAGGAAAGACATTACTTTAACACAGGGAAAATCCATCAAGATGAAGTCTCAATTCTGAACATTTATGCCCCAAATACAAGGGTACCCACATTTGCGAAAGAAGCATTACTAAACCTTAAATCACACATCAAATCCCACACACTAGTAGTAGGAGACTTCAACATCCAGTCTCACCAATGGACAGGTCTGTCAGACAGAAACTTAACAAAGAAATAAGGGAACTAAGAGAAGTTATGACTCAAATGGACTTAATAGATATTTACATAACATTCCATCCTAACAAAAATAATACACCTTCTTTTCAGCACCTTATGGAACCTTCTCCAAAATTGACCACATGCTTGGTCACAAAGCAAATCTCAACAGATACAAAAAAAAAATTGAAATAATCTCCTGTATCTTATCAGACCACCATGGCTTAAAGTTAGATCTCAACAACAACAAAAATTACAGAAAACCTACAATCTCATTGAAACTGAATAAAAAATGCCCAACTAAATCACCAAGGAAGAAATAAAGAAAGAAATTAAAGATTTCCTAAAATTCAATGAAAATGAATGCACAACATACCCAAACTCATGGGACACCATGAGAGCAATGCTAAGAGGAAAATTCATAGCTCTAAACACCCACATAAAGAAGTTGGAGAAATCTCACACTAGTGACTTAACAGCACACCTGAAAGTTCAAGAACAAGAAGAAGCAAACTCACCCAGGAAAAACAGATGCCAGGAATTAATCAAATTGAGGGCTGAAATCAATAAAATAGAAACAAAGAGAACAATACAAAGAATCAATGAAACAAAGAGCTTGTTCTTTGAGAAAATCAACAAGATAGAAAAGCCCTTATCCAAACTAACCAAAAAGCAGAGAGAGAGCATCCAAAATAACAAAATCAGAAATGAAAAGGGGGACTTAACAACAAACAATGAGGAAATCCAGAGAATCATCAAGTCATACTGCAAAAACCTGTACCCCACAAAATTGGAAAATCTAAAAGAAATGGACAATTTTCTGGATAGGTACCACATACCAAAGTTAAATCAAGACCAGATAAACTATTTAAATAGACCAGTAATGCCTAAGGAAATAGGAACAGTCATTAAAAGTCTCCCAACCAAAAAAAAAAAAAAGAAAGCCCAGGACCAGATGGTTTCTGCACAGAATTCTACCAGATTTTCAAAGAAGAGCTAATACAAATACTATTCAAATTGTTCCATCAACAAAAACAGAAGGAACGTTACCAAATTCTTTTTTTTTTTTTTTTTTTTTTTTGGTTTTTCGAGACAGGGTTTCTCTGTGTAGCTTTGTGCCTTTCCTGGGACTCACTTGGTAGCCCAGGCTGGCCTCGAACTCAAAGAGATCCGCCTGGCTCTGCCTCCCGAGTGCTGGGATTAAAGGCGTGCACCACCACCGCCCGGCACCAAATTCTTTTTATGAGGCTACAGTTACCCTGATACCCAAACCACACAAAGATGCAACAAAGAAAGAGAATTACAGACCAATCTCCCTCATGAACATTGTTGCAAAAATACTCAATAAAATACTGGCTAACTGAATCCAGGAACACATCAAAAAAATTATCCACCATGACCAAGTAGACTTCATCCCAGGGATGCAAGGATGGTTCAATATACAAAAGTCTGTCAATGTAATACACCATATAAACAAACTGAAAGAAAAAAATCACATGATCATCTCATTGGATGCTGAAAAAGCCTTTGAAAAAATCCAACACCCCTTCATAATACAGGTTATAGAGAGATCAGAAATACAAGGAATATTTACAGCAAGCTGACAGCCAACATCAAATTAAATGGAGAGAAACTCAAAGTGATTCCACTAAAATCAGGAACAAGACAAGGCTGTCCACTCTCCCCATATTTATTCAACATAGTACATGAAGTTCTAGCTAGAGCAATAAGACAACAAAAGGAGATCAAGGGGATACAAATTGGAAAGGAAGAGGCCAAACTTTCATTCTTTGCGGACGATATGATAGTATACATAAGTGACCCCAAAAATTCTACCAGGGAACTCTTACAGCTGATAAACTCCTTCAGTAAGGTGGCAGGATACAAGATTAACTCAAAAAAATCAGTAGCCCTCCCATATACAAATGATAAATGGGATGAGAAAGAAATCAGAGAAACATCACCCTTTACAATAGCCATAAATAATATAAAATACCTTGGGGTAACTAACTAAGCAAGTGAAAGACCTGTGTGATAAGAACTTTAAGTCTCTGAAGAAAGAAACTGAAGAAGATATCAGAAAATGGAAAGATTTCTCATGCTCATGGATAGGTAGGATTAACATTACAAAAATGGCAATCTTACCAAAAGCAATCTACAGATTCAATGCAATCCCCCATCAAAATACCAACACAATTCTCTACATAGCTTCTATTCTGCTCTCACGCCTGGCTCCTTTCTTGACTTTTCCAAGTAGTAGCTTTTGTGATAGTAGCTGAATTCCATTACATTTTCCTGTGGCTTGCAGCACTAAAATATATCTCTGTTTAACCTTGAAAACATAACATGACTACAAGTTTGATTGTTATAGATTACTAACTACTAGCCTGTATTTCTTAATTATCTTAAATAGTTTATAATAACTTTCAAGGACTAGAAGTTTACACTACACTACTGAATGAGCTACATAGGCATAATATCTTAAACAAGAGTAGAGACATATATACAGTATAAAAAATCTTAAAATTGTATCAATTACAAAATTCCATATCAATGTAAAAATACTTAAGACTAGTAGTTGCTTTTTAGTTTAAAAGTATATTCAATAATCTACTTTTTCCTATCATTTCTATACTATATTCCCCCTTTTTCCCTTCAGAAACAGATTCCTGAATCCAACCTCACTCGTTCAGTTTCCTCCCTTATCATGACCAGTAACAATTTGAAACCAAATCCCCTAAATGATGACAAACATCCATAACCCACTGAATGACCAAAATCACCCACCCTACCTTGTAGAAATGTGAATGTTGTGTCTTCTAGACTGATTCCTGTCATTGGGGGGTGATGACATCTTTAGGGGACCCCGAGAAAATTGGGATAATGATCAAATCCTGGGAGAGCTAGCTGAATCATTTGTTGTTCAGTCCATGTATGATGGGAAAGTGGTTAGTTTATCTGAAGTTTGGCTGGAGTAGTCTGTGAGGTTGGACCATCTCAGCTAGCAACTTTAAAGGTGTTCTGGATATAGATTTTTGAGGAAACTGCAACTGAGGCATTCTGAGAGGCTGGATGTCTTGAGCCATTTGTCTTATCCTCATTGGTGTCTGGTCCTTTTTTCTGAAAACACACAAACTTTTAAAGGTAACATATGTATCCTCATTAACACAAGTATGGGATGTGTGGTGTGCACAAGTCAACTAAAGATTTTTTGTTCTATGAGAAGGTAAAAAAACATGTCAACTTTTTAAGTCTGTTTGGACTGTACAACCAAACTCTCATGAGGACTCTGTAGCCAACAAGATTTATCATGTCTCGTCCAGTCTCAGAGATGTTCCCATGTAGAGGTATCAGCATATACATCACCTGTTTTGTAGTTTTTCT
The DNA here is from genome assembly GCF_949786415.1 of Peromyscus eremicus. Lineage (NCBI taxonomy): Eukaryota > Metazoa > Chordata > Mammalia > Rodentia > Cricetidae > Peromyscus > Peromyscus eremicus. The sequence goes on from NC_081422.1 coordinate 16,108,325, forward strand.
TGGTCTTTTTCTTCATGTCTGTAGCCAAGATTTTCAGGTCTCCCCTGATCAAATCTGGTCTTTATTAATTTTGAAGAACTCCGTAGCTCTTTGTTTCCTGTGGAAACAAAAGCAAATCCTCTCCCCCAATACAACATGTATTTTTACTTCCACTCTGAAGTTAAGACAGTCTTAAAATATATAGATTGGTTTAATTTAGCAGTTCCATAATCCAATGTCTTCAGCAGCTATTGTTTTTTGTACATTAGTATTTAAAAAATTTGAAGTCAACAAAATACCATACATGATCCAGACACCCTGTGTATTTCCCATCTTTATATGGCCTTTTTTGCTATTATTACTTTGCTCTTTCTTAAAAGATTATTAAACTTTTTTTGGTTTTTCAAGACAGGGTTTCTCTGTGTAGTTCTGGCTGTCCTGGAATTTGCTTTGCAGACCAAGCTGACCTCAAACTCACAGAGATTCACTTGCCTCTGCCTCCCAAGTGCTGGGATTAAAGGCATGTGCCACCACCACCCAGCAACTATTTATTTTTCTATGATTGTCTATATCCATTTTCTTTTCTTTCTTCAGCATTTAAGCATTTTAAAGCATAGTATATCTATTCAGAGATTTTCTTAATTGGGACCTGACTTTCTGCACATCTGCAGCCTCTTCTGACTATGTGAGCCAAATCTTAAACTGCTAAACTACTGTCAAGTTTGGCTCTGCTTAACATATGATGCACTGATGGCTGCCTCTGCCCCCACTTGGTTCCATAAGTGCCTAGCCTCATGCCTATGGGTATCAGCCCTGTAGCCACATTTACCTACTCTAGCTCTGGGAATATGCTATGTCCACCTGTGGCAGACATTTGTACCCAGTGCTAGCTGCTCAAGTACTCAGATGCATAGTAGGGCCTCTTAAAAGAGCCATGCCTCTGTATGTCACCAAGCAACCACAGTGATCAGGAAGCTGCTTGTTCAGAACTTTTTTTTAGCTTCTCAAGCCTTATGTGAATATACGTGACCAGATATTGGGCTCCATATGTAGCAAGCTTTCTTGTCAGACTTTCTTTGGATCACCAGCCCCCAAGTATCAAAACAGAGACTTATTAATTATGAAAGCTTGGCCATTAGCTTAGGCTTGTCCCACTAGCTCTTATAACTTAAATTAACCTGCTTTTATTAATATGTTCTGCCATGTGGCTCAGTTACCTCTACTCTGTACCACATGTCCAACCTCTTCAATATCTCCCTGGTATATTGCTGGTTTTATCCATAAGCCTCCTAGTTCTCTTTCTCCCTGGATATCTTGCCTATCCTCTCCTGGTTATCTTTTGGACATTCAGCTCTTTATTAAACCAATCAGAAGGCACCTTATCAAAAACACATCTTCCCAGTATACAAAACAATTATCCTACAACAGGAAAGTCTCTTTCATCTCTTGTATTCTACTGGTGATGCTTGCCTCTGAGGTGTCAAGACTTGTCCGACCTGTCAAATGGTTCTGAAGGCGGGGGTGGAACTGGAGAAATAATAGCTTTGAAATATAGATGTAGATGAAGAAAAAAAACAGAAGCAAAGGATAGCTTTGGGAGGGCTCTGGGTCAATACCACAGACAACTGAGTTTATTACTCACAAACTTTATAAACCCAAAGCAAGAGGGCAAAAAGACCTCCCCCTTTCAAGGACATCACGGTTGAAGGTACAAAGTACAGTCAAGTGTAAACACCTCCTTAGTACTCAAGGCATCTAGTTACCACACCTTATGGCAAAGCATCCTGTGATTAAGCCCTTGAAGTGTAAGACACTTGGTAACCATGCCTTTGGCCAAAACATCCTATTATGCAGTCTTGTAGGGGTAGGGGAGAAAAACAAGCTCAGACTCTCTTACCTTGAGTCAAGATAAAAACAAGTCACAAGCTGAGGTATCTGTGGGTACCCACACTGAGGTTCCTGTTCCAGTTCCTAAACTCTTCATTTCCTGATTTCCTCAGTTTGGGTTTTATTGGTTCAATTTCCACTTTCAGTTCTTAAACTGTTATATTCTTATCCATCAAATATTTGTGTCTTCATAATTCCTCTAGGTGATTCATTTCTTCTTTAAGGACCTCTATCCTATTCATAAAGACTATTTTAAGGTTTTATTCTTGTGCTTCAGTTATGGTGCAATACTTAGGGCCTACTGTGGTTGAGTTGCCAGGCTCTAGTGGTGACACATTATCCTAGCTGTTAGTGTGTTTCTATGATGGTATCTAGGCATGGGTTTAGGAAGACTCGAATTCTAGGTGCCGATATCTGGCCTTGTGTTTATTGAATGGGTGTTTTGCTCCTAGGTTTCTGTTCCCTTCCCTGGTTTTGAGGAAGTGTGGTGGTGGTCCTATGTTGCCAAGTGGGAAATTCTTCTGGTATCCTAATATGTATGGCCACAGGGGCTCCAGGTAAAATGTATTTCTAGGTATTGGGAGCGGACACTTAGGAATGGGGATTGGCTAGGAAGGGGGGCTAAAAGGGTTCATAGGGGGGAAGAAAGGAGGGTGTTCCACCAAGATCTGCTTAGTTAAGAATAAGAGGCAGTAATAGGTGGTCTGCTACAGAGCTGGGGATGAGACTGGGGGAATGGATTTGGAGAAATGGAGGGAGAGGTGAAGATCTGCAGTGAGCCTGCCTGTTTCCCTGGTTGGAACAGTGCCTCCTGGAATTGAGGGTAGGGACAAACCAATGAGTTGTGAAAGGGAAGGTAGGAGGGAAAAAAAACAGTGTGATCCATTGGAGAAGGAGGTTGGAAGGAAGACAGGCCACAGAAGATGGTCTGCTGCAGAGCTGAGGATAGACTGGGGAATTGGATTTGGAGAAGCAGAGGGAAAGACGAAGATCTGCAGTTAGCCTTTCTTTGCCAGAGTAGCCTGTGGGCTCCTCATGTCTTTTATTTTCACATTTATTTGTTTTGTGGATGTGTGTGCTCATGTCATGAATGTGTCATGAATATGGAAGCCAGAGGATAACCTTCAGGAGTCAGTTCTTTCCTTCCATCATGGATGTTATGGGAATCATACTCAAGTTGTCAGGCTTGATGCTAAGTGCCTTTAACTAGTGAGCCATCTTGTCAGTCCATGTCTGTCTTTTGATAGATGAATTTAATCATCACATGTGAAGCACCTATTTTATAAAAGGATCATGCACTATGATTTTGATCCACACCCATAATGCAACGTTTATTCAACATATGCAATAACCAGGTGTCACACATCACATAACAGAATAAGTAAATCACCATAGAAAAAGTTACAAAAATAAAAGGCACTTAAAAAGTCAACACTCTTTCATGATACTCTCAACAAATATTTAATATATTTAATACAGAAATGATTGCACCTTAATTTGTTAATGACTATACATGTATGACAAGCCAGTGACTATCATCATAATCAGTAAAAACTCCAGAGCTTTTCCTTTAAGATCAAGAACAGCATTCCTTATATTTATCATGATACTGCAACTTTGAGCCAATTAATTAAGAAAAAGAAATAAAAGGCATCTAAATAAGAAAGACAAAAATGTTTGCATATACTGTCATTCTGAATGGAAGAAAAATTGGTAGAGCTATCTGAAAAACAGTGTCAAAGCTCCTCATAAAACTATAAATACACCAACTAAATAATCCGACAGACTGATTATGGGCATAAACTTAAGGAATGCTTACTGAGATATTTGCAATCTATGTTCAATGTAGCAGTTCAATTTATTTCCAACAATAGAGTATGGAAACAATCTAAGTGTTCATTTGTGTAAAGAAACTTCCATAGGGACTGGCAAGATGAGAAATTGACTGTTTTAAGGTGGAAGGCAAGGATGAAACCCAAGGTTCTCCTTTGACCTCTATATGCACACTGTAGAGCCCATACTCATACAGAGATGCATGCACACTCACATCATATGTACACATACATACAAATGTTTTGAGTCTGTTCGTAAAGAGTAGAATGTCTACCCTTTTCGTTTCTTAAAGGAAATTCTGTCACGCAAGACAACAGGCATGAAACTAGAAGACATTTTGTTATATCAAAATAAACCAAGACAAAAACTAAAAATACATTATAATATCTAAATATGGAGTGTAAATGGGTGAGGTTATGTGTGCATTTAATCCCAGGACTCGGGAGGCAGAAGATCTCTGTGGGTTCAAGGCCAGGCTGGTCTACATAGTAAGTTACAAGATAGTCAGAACTACATAGTGAGACCCTGTCTTCAAAAGAGGGTGATACAGTCAAACAGAAGAAAAAAATGTAATTGTGGTTACCAAGAGCTAACAGTTAGTGTTTATGAGTTATTGTTAAAGGTTATAAACTTTCAGTTACAAGATAACTTAAGAGTTCAGTTGATGAATATAGTTAACAATGTACTTTACCTGAATTTTCTAAGACAGTAAAAATTGCTTCATAACACCAAAACCAAATTACTGTATCACATTTTAATTAAACTGATAATTGTTTTGTGGTATATATACTCCACAGGATCTTATACATCTTAAATAGATTTTAAAGACTGGAAAGTCATTAAGTGCAAATATTAAAAATATCTCAAATATTGAAAATGTAAAAAAAATGGTTAAAACAAATTTATAAAACTATCAAAAAAGCCAAGTTTCTGTTAGTATACAAGATCTTAAGACAAAAAAGCAACCTCCATATTCTATACACACATTTTCCCAAGTGTGAACCACTTCATGTTTACTGAATGTTGATGACTAATGTAAATAATTACTTTCCAACATTTCTTACTTTCACAAAATCCTCCACTATAGGTAATCAAAGCACTGAGCAGAAATACAGTTTTCCACATTGTATATCAATAGTTTCTCTCACATACTTCTAAAAAGCCCATGAAACAGTGAAGGCTTTCCAATTTCTGACACTGTGCAGCTTCAAAGTGGGTTCATGTGAACTTGATTTTGAGCATTCTGATGACTTCCCATACTCTTTAAGTTCATGAGGCATCTTTGCAACATGAGTTCTTTCACATCTTTAAAGCCAACTAGTATATAATCACTTTACAAACGGCTTACACTGATAAGCTTTCTTGCCACTGTGAATTTGAATGCACTGTTAAAGCAATAGAACTTCCTAAAGCAGTCTCTTCATTCCTTCCAACCAAAGAATTTATCTCAAGGGTTTTTATGTGTCCTGAAAGATGAGAACTACTGAAAGGTATTCCATAACTTTTACATTTATAGGCTTTCTCCCCACTGTGAATTCTGACATGTTTACTTAAATGTGAGTAAACAGCAAAAGCTTTCCCACACTCCTTACATTCATAGGGTTTCTCTCCAGTGTGAGTTCGCATGTGAATGTGAAGGTAGGAGGAACATGTAAATGCCTTCCCACACACGTTACACTCAAAGGGCTTCTCTCCAGTATGAATTCTCAGATGTGCAATAAGATACGATGAAGAAGCAAAGGCCTTTCCACACTGGTCACATTCATATGGTTTCTCTCCTGTGTGACTTCTTACATGTTCAAGGAGGCCTGAAGATGTAGTAAAGGCTTTCCCACATTCTTTACAAGTATAGGGCTTCTCCCCAGTGTGAGTTCGTATATGTTTTGTGAGACCAGAACGTACAGTGAATGCTTTCCCACATTCCTCACACTTATGAGGTTTCTCCCCTGTGTGAATTCTTACATGTTTACTCAGATGTGAAGAAACAGTAAAGGCTTTTCCACATTCCTTACATATATAAGGTTTCTCTCCAGTGTGAGTCCGTATGTGATTATGAAGGTAGGAAGAACATGCAAATGCTTTTCCACACACATTGCATTCAAAGGGATTTTCTCCAGTGTGTGTTCGTAAATGTTTAGTAAGACTTGTGCGCTCAGTGAAGGCTCTGCCACATTCCTTACATACATAGGGCTTCTCTCCAGTGTGAGTCCGCATGTGAATACGAAGGTAAGAGGAACAAGTAAACGCTTTCCCACATACTTTACATTCAAAGGGCTTCTCTCCAGTGTGTGTTCTCAAATGTGTAATAAGAGTTGAGGAAGAAGCAAAAGCTTTCCCACAATGATCACATTCAAAGGGTCTCTCTCCCATATGACTTTTCATATGTTTAATAAGGCCTGAGGTTGAAGTGAAAGCTTTCCCACATTCCTTACATTTATAAGGCTTCTCTCCAGTATGTGTTGGTAAATGTTTACTAAGGCCAGAGCGCCCTGTGAAGGCTTTGCCACAGTCCTTACATTTATAGGGCTTTATTCCAGTGTGAACTCGAAAGTGATCATTAAGGCATGAGGAATTTCTAAAGCATTTTCCACAAACCTTACATTCAAAGGGCTTCTCTTCAGTGTGAGTTTTTAAGTGCTGAGTTAGTGGGTAACATCTAGAAAAAGCTTTCCCACATTCCTTGCATTGATAAGGTTTCTCCCCCGTGTGGGTACGCATATGGATATTAAGGTTGGCAGAATATTTAAAACTTTTCCCACATTCATTACAATCATAGGATTTTTTTCCAGTGCATGTTTGACCCACAGCTGGGTTAAAAGCATCACCACACCGTACCCATTTAAAGAGTTTGTCTTCACTGTGAGTTCTTCCAGATGCCTGAAGGTATGACTGATTATCCAAGGCTTGCTGAAATTCACTAGATTTGAGGAATTTGGCTTGTACACATGTTGTCTGGTAAACATCACTTGCAGCCAGACTGATGTCTTTTTCATACTGGCTTAATTCAGGACCTTTGTCTGCAGAAGAGGTTTCCTCAGGCCAAGTAGGAATGGCTTGTCCATACTGAACACAATCATAAATGTTTCCTCTGTTTTGAATACCTTTGTGTGTCAGACTATATGAAGGTTCTTTGAAGTTGTCTTCACGTGGCTTAAAGTCACACAGCTCCTTTCCATTGTGGCTATTTGACTGTTGATTAAAAGAAAATAATAATATATTAATTTTTTTCAAATTTATTAGTATACTTCACTCATCTAAAGACATGAACATGATGAGGATGAAAGTTTTTCCAATTTTAATTACATGTATTTCACTCAATGTGAATGAAAAAATCCTATTGCAAGAATCTTATGCCTTCTGCTCTAATTCTGAAAAGCTCCCTGTGCTTTCATGAAATTGTTTTAAAAGCCCAATATCTGTAACTATAGGTAGGAATACGAGCTTATGGGAACTCAAGTTTCAAACTAGAATTAGAACATCTTTCTAGACTCTATGGATGTAAGCTATTTCTCTCTAATACCTCTTTATTTGGAAGGATTTTAATGAAATTTACATGAAATACCTAGTCTATTTTAATGAAGAAAATATGAAATATCTCTTGTGACTCTTACCAGTTGTATCTCATTTGATATTTTTAACTGAAAAATATCCTGCTGAAACATTGTCCCTCTGGTGTTAAGTCGCATAGCCCATTCTGAAGTTAAACAACAACAAGAACCATGTAAGTGCTTCCACAGAGAAATAAACATTAATAATTACATATCTAATTTGAATTTGTATTCATATTAAACAAGTTAAAAACAAAGCTATGTTATGTTAGCAACTTGGCTAGGTCTAGGATTTTACAGGCTGGGATATAGGTCTGTGTCAAAATAAAAGAGGTCCTAAGAGCTAGAGAGATGGTTCAGAGGCTAAGACCACTTGCTGTTCTTGTTTAAAAATGAATAAATAAAACACCCAGATTCAGTCCCCAGTACCCACATCAGACAGCTCACAACTACTTCTGACTTCATTCCAGGGGACCTGGCACCCCCTTCTGATCACCACAAGCACCTGTAGGCACAAGGCACACATGAACTCACACAGGTCCATATGCATCACATAAAACTTAAAACAATAATATTTTTAAGAGGCCCTGGATCCAATAGTCAATAATAATGATGATAACAATAAAAACATAAACATAAAATATAATTACAAAGAGAATAGGCAGTCAAAATTTAGAAATGAATGATTTACTCTGAAATTTAAATGCACTGATAAACAGAGACAGTATTATTAAGGGAGTAAAGAAAGATTTGGACTATTGAGATTGTAAAAAATTCTAAGTAATGGAATTTGGAAACATCTCCTAAAACTTTCAAGTCCAATGGCCTCAGGCTCCTGACTCAAGTTTTCACTTCTTGGTAATACACCTTAGTGGTAGAGCACTTGCTTAGCTTGCCATGCCATCCACAGAATTGGGTGGGGTGGGGTGTCCCTACTGTATTCCAAATAGACTGAACTCCCAAACATTTACCTTGGTGAACTCCTCTCTCAACTACTCTAAACTCTTCTGCCTCCAAACAAGAGCTTGAGCTGGGTTTGATGAGCTGACATCCTATACATGAAGAAAGATGCACTCATGAAAGCAGATCAAGCAAGAAAGGGTGTACCTTTCCATGACTTACAAACTATGGTTTCAAAAACAGCAATGAAATACTGCTGAAGACTCCAACATGTAAATACCCCTTTTATAGTCAATAGGTACTGGTTTCTTTCCTTTAAAGCCTAAAGTGATGGTTACAAAGACAAGACAAAACACTAATACTGAGACAGCTCACCAAGTAAAAACGACATTAAGCATGACCACCTGATTTACCTGTCTGGGACATGGTGGAAGAAAAGAACTAACTCCCACAAATTGACTACTGACTTTTAGATGTGTGCTATGACAAACAAAAAAATAAATGTAAACAGAACATTTTTAAGCACTAATATTAATAGAAAAGAAAGTGAAAGAAAAAAAATTTTGAGATAGGTTTCTCCACTGTGTGTCTCTAGCTGGTCTAAAACTTTGTAGACCCAGACTGGCTTTGAACTCACAGATATATGCCTGTCTCTACTTCCTGGAATGCTAGGATGAAAGGCATGTGTCACCACATCCACAAGATCTTTGTTATTATGGAGAAAAAAAGTTACACTAGTATTAAATATTTCAGTGCATCAGAATCATATGGAGGAACTGTTAAAACAGAGATGATCAAGGCACCAAATTAAATGTTTCTGATTCAGTTGGTCAAAGGTAGTCTGAAAATGTACTTTTAGTAGAGCAGAACAGCAACACTGGTGATTTTAGGACTGTGTCTTAAAAAGCACCACAACTGATTGAAACACAGTAGGGCAGAGTTTGAGACCTCTGTTTCTCTTCTCTGTCTCTCTCTCTCTGTCTCTCTCTCTCTCTCTCTCTCTCTCTCTCTCTCTCTCTCTCTCTCTCTCTCTCTCTCTGTCTGTCTGTCTTTTGAGAGAGTCTCTGTATGTAGTCCCGGCTATTCTGGAGCTCACTATGTAGACCAGGCTGAACTCAAATACAGAGATCCTCTTGCCTCTGCCTCCCTAATACTGGGATTAAAGCATGTGCCACCATGCCTGGCCTTTTGTTATTGTCAAGCCCTCTGTTATTTTCTGTCCTTAGAGCTGCCATCACCAATCCTAAAACACAGAAAACTCATAGGTGTGATGGCTCAGCAGGTAAAGGTGCTTGATGCCAAGCCTGACAACCTAGGTTCCATCTTTACAACTCACGTAATAGGAGGAGATGACTCCCAAAAGCTGTCCTCTGAACTCCACTTGTGGACTATGATACACACACACGCACACACACACACACACACACACACACACACACACACACCACAAAATTAAAAAATATACAAATTAGAAAAAAATATACAAATATTTTTGTTCTGTTAGCATCTATAGGGAATGAGGGGAACCTCACCTAATGTGGCCAGGTTCTGGTAGTTCTCCAGCATCACCTCTCTGTAAAGGTTCCTTTGTTTTGTGTCCAATAAAGTCCATTCCTCCTGGGTGAAGTCTATAGCCACATCCTCAAAGGTCACTGACTCCTACAATCACACACACTTGGATTTGAGCCCACTAACATCTCCATCCAAGGTCACAGGAGATTGAGGATGGAAACTCAATGTTACAAAGAGCTGGGAGTTCTCCAGCAGTCTATGCCAGAGTTCAGTGGATAGACCTAGGCACTATTAATATCCATCTCACTACTACTAATTTTCACTTTCACATCTTACTTTTAAAGACAGGGTTGGCCAGGTTGGCTGACCCTAAACTATTTCCTCACCTTTACCTACCCAGTGCTGGGATTAAAGACATACACCACTAATCTAGTGCCTAGACTCCATCCTTACATCTTTCTTAAAACATCCCATTATCTCACCCACAACCAGACCAGATACTCTTCCTCATTTATTTCCTTCTATTTAAACATGCTAAACACACTGCACACACTTGATAAGTGGTGATAGGTGAATAATGTCTTTCAGAAAGGGGAACATTCATCCTCTTTATCAACTATCAGAACACAATAAAATCAGAAATACACACGATCAGGGTCATGAAGGTGAAGATTAATTATGAATTACTGAAATACTGGAATGATTTCACAGTAATTCTAAACCAATATAAAAGTTTACTTTTCTCATTGATATGATAAAATATATGACAAGAAGCAACTTCGGGGAGAAAGGATTTATTCGGGCTTACAGTTTGAGGGAATATAGTAATGAAGAAATACAACTAATCACTCAGTCCTAGAATAAGGTTTTATTTCGTTCCAGAAACTCTGGAGAAAAATGTCTGCCTACATGGAAATGTGTCAGCCTTATGGGTGTAATGACAGGATACACTTTAGTCACACCTGGTAACTATTTGTCAGGCAGTCAGACACCATCCTGTCCATCTCTGTCCTTTCATTATAAAAGTAGCATGGGTCCCTAGAAAATGAACCTAGTGAGGAAAAAAGAAACCAGAGTTATCCATAATTCTCACATTTACAAACATGGATGTCATCCTATCCTAGTTCAAAATTCCCATATAATCCCCCCCCTCTCTCTCACACACACACACACACAAAACTCATCTCATCTTATTGCTTCTCATCTCGAATGCATACAGAACTACCACACAGTACCAGAGCAGTCAACCTCAGAAAAAAGGAACGGTGAGCCACCCTGCCCATGAGGACAAGTATATCAGCCTTTTTACAGGTAAAGAACAATAAGCCCTAGAAACAGGACCTATTAACTGCACATGGTAAAGGAACTCATGAATGAAATCAAGTAGCACCCATAACCAAAGGACACATATCAGCAAGCTGGCTTATAAAACAGACAACTTCAGCAACTCTTGCCAATTTCAGCCATCTATATTAGCTATTTTTCTTGTTGCTATGATAAAAATACCCAACAAGAAACAACTTTGGAGGCTGGAGAGATGGCTCAATTATTAAGAGCACTTGTTGCTATTACAGAGGACCTATGTTCAGTTCCTAGCACTAATACAGTAATTCACAACCATCTATAACTCCAGTTCCAGAAGATCTAATACCCTTATTTTATGACCTCCACAGGTCATAAATGTGGTCCACAGACATACATGGAGGCAAACACATAAAAAAAATAAAATGAATAAATCTTTTTAAAAAAAATAAAAAAGAAGCAGCTCAATGGAGAGTTTATTTTGGCTTATAGTTCAAGAGGATATAATCCTTGAAATATACCGGAACACTATCTTCCAGACTTTGAAGGACATGTCTAGGTAGTTTATACACACAAGGAGTGGTGATCTTCTCTTCTCTCTACAGGGGAGCACACGGCAACAGGAGTGGGAGGCTGGCTGGTTACATTACATCAGCAGTTGGCAAAGAGAGAACGAACAGGAAGTAGGGCTGGCCTACAAAACCTCAAGGCCCATTCAACACTGAGCTGCTTCCTCCAGCAAAGCTCCACCTCTTGAAAGTTCTACAACCTTTCCAAACAACACTACATGCTGGGAACCAAGGGTTCCTGTAAATCATTGGGATAAGTTCATATTCAAACCACAGAAGCATCCCTGAGATGCAGCATGACTATTCCAAGCCCAGAGCAGCAACACCTATTCCATCTGTACAAGGAGCACACAACGCATGACTTACCATGAGACAAATTGATGGCTTCCATCCTGAAAGGATGATGGTGAAATAGACTGGAACACTTTCTTCCAGAATTTGAAGGACATGTGTAGGCAGTTTACATACATAAGTGGCCCAGTGGTGATCTTTCCTCTTTACATCGTTACTTGCATTCTTGAAGACATGGATCATCAGCAAATCTTATCTATCAATAATAAAGCATCATAATTAGCTCTCTCTCTTTCTGATGGTGGTATGAGTGAAAGCCACTAAAAATGATAACACATCGGCTGGAGAGATGGCTGAGCAGTTAAGAGCACTGGATGCTCTTCTAGAGGATCTGAGTACAGTTCTCAGCACCCATGTTGGGCTGATCACAAACACCTGTAACTTCAGCTCCAGGTGATCAAGCACTCTCTTCTGCCTCTGTGGATACCTTCATATACATGGAATACATTCACACAGACATTCGTAGACAAAAATAAAAATTTTAAAATTAACTATCCTAAGGCTTCAAGGGTTCCTATCATTAGCAACATTGATATGATTGTCGTTCTGTATGATGTGAATATGTGTTGCTCTGATTGGTTGATAAATAAAGCTGTTTGGCCAATGGTGAGGCAGAATAAGGTTAGGTGGGACATTCTAACTAGAGAGAGAGGAAGGAGAAAGAGAGCTGAGGAAATGCTACTGGCTGCCACCAGGAGAAGCAAGATGTAAAGTATCAGTAAGCCACAAGCCATGTGGCAAAATATAGATTTATAGAAATGGGTTAATTTAAGATGTAAGAGCTAGTTAGCAAGAAGCCTAAACCATCAGGCCATATAGTTTAAAAATAATATAAGCCTCTGTGTGTTTATTTGGGTCTGAGCAGATGCAGACCAAGCAGAACACACGGAAACTTCCAGCTGCATTTATGTTCAAAAACCTAGATTCAGAGGGCTGGGGAGATAGTTCAGTGGTTAGAGTGCTGTTGCTCTTGCAAAGGACCTAGGTTCAGTTCTCAGCAACCACATAGTGGCATACAACCATCCATAACTCTAGTTATCCTCTTTGGACCTCCACAGGCACCACAAATGGAACACACATATACAAGCAAAACGCTCATACACATAAAATAAATAAACAAATTAAAAAGAAACAAAAGTATCTAGATTTAGGACCAGTAAGATGACTCAGCAGGTAAAAGTGCTTACAGATAGACATGGCAGCCTGAGTGCAATCTCTGGGACCCATATGGTAGACAGAGAAAAAACAACTCTTGAAAGATGTCCTCCACTGTGGGGCATTTACCCACCAACCCCACAGTTCCCCAGAGTTTTCTTGAGTGTGAGCAGCAGGAAATATTAGATAGAAGGATTTATTGCGGAGAATATTGTGGAGATAAACAGACAGAAAATAAAGGATAGCCTCGAGAGGGCCTGGAACCTATTCTAACAGGCCCTGACTGTCTCTGAACCAGGGCATTTATAGAGACGCCAAGGGGGTGGAGCAAAAGACCTTCCCCCCCCCCCCCCAGCACAGCCAAGTGCAGACCATTTCAGACACCTGCATTCAGGCCCATGGTCCTAATCATCCTCTATGCGGACATGCTGGGTAAAGCCACAAGGAACCCGAAAACGGGCTCCCACACTCCACACTCATACTGTGACATGAGTCCTTCCCCCATCCAGTAACACATACTAAATCAATAAACGTATAAATGTGTCATAAAACAAACAAGACTCAGAAAGAAAAAAAAAAACACAGAATTGTTCCAATCATCTACTTAAGAGATGAACTAAAGCTTTAGGCACTTTGACCCTAAATTCTGATGTGGTAAATGGCACTCCTCAATGGGATCACAATATAGAAGACAATAAAAATTAACACCTGGCTCACTTACTTTTGCTGCAAAAGATTAAAACCAGAACATCAAATGGGGTTGTTTGTTTGTTTTGTTAGTTTGAACCAAGTCTCCTACAGTCCAGGCTGGTTTCATACTAAATATGCAGTTAAGACTGACCCTGAAGCCCTAAGCATCCTGCAGTACTTCCCAAGTACTGGAATTACATACATCTACCACTATCATGGCCAACTTCAGCATAAATTTACCAAAAAACAAGTCTGACTAGGGAGCTACCAAAATGGCTCAGTGAGTAAAATGCTTGCTGCACAACCTGGCAATCTGAACTTGATTCCTACAATACACATGAAGGTAGAAGGAGAGAAACAACTACAACTACAAAGTTTTCCTTTATCCTCTCCATGCTTGCGCTCTCTCTCTCTCTCTCTCTCTCTCTCTCTCTCTCTCTCTCTCTCACACACACACACACACACACACACACACACACACACACCATACAAACAATAAAAATTGATGAATACATTATTTGGAAAAAGACACTTAAGAGCTGGAAAACTGGTTCAACAATTAAGAGACATAATTGTTCTTATAAAAGACCCAAGTTTGGTTCCCAGAACCATGTCAGGAGGACCACAACCACCTGTAACTCCAATTCCAAAGTATCCAACACTCTCTTCTCAGGACCTGCCCTCACATGCACAAACTACCATGAAGACACACATGCATACACAAAATTGAAAGCAAAAATTTAAAAGAAACATCAGACTATATCTGAAGCACTAATAAAGTCAAACACAGCCCCTATCTATAAACACTGAGATGTGCTGTGGGATGGTCTGTATGTCAAGTGTGTTGCTGATTGGTCAGTAAATAAATCACTGATTGGCCATTGGCTAGGCAGGAAGTATAGGCGGGACAAGGAAAAGAATTCTGGGAAGTGGAAGGCTGAGAGAGAGACACTGCCATCCGCCATCAGGACAAGGAAGATGTAAGGTACCAGTAAGCCATGAGCCATGTGGCAAAGTAAAGATTAATAGAAATGGGCTAAATATAAGAGTAAGAGCTAGACAATAACAGGCCTGAGCTAATGGCCAAGCAGTTTAAATAATGTAAGAGTCTGTGTGTTTATTTTATAAGTGGGCTCTGGGACTGGTGGGACTTGGTGGCGGGAGCTGGAGAGAAATTCTCCAGCAACAGAGATGCATGTTTTGAGCTCTATGGTTTTGCTCCTAGCAGAGGGCAGAAACCACCCAGAGGGTATGCTGGCTCGTTTTGTGTCAACTTGACAAGGAGGGAACCTCAATTAAGAAGTCCCCATAAGATAGGGTTATAAGCAGGCCTTGTCTTAGGGTTTCTATTACTGTGAAGAGACACCATGAGCACAGCAACTCTTATAAATGAAAACATTTAATTCAGTGGCTTACAGTTTCATGGTGCTGAAGAAGCTGAGAGTTTACATCTTGATCCAAAGGCAACAGGAAGTGAACTGTCTCACTGAGTGTAGCTTGAACATAGGAGACCTCAAAACCCATCCCTACAGTCACACACTTCCTCCAACAAGGTCATACCTACTCCAATAAGGCCAAACTTCCTAATAATGCCACTCCCTTTGGGGGCCATTTTCTTTCAAACCACCACATTTTACTCCCTGGCCTCGAAAGACGTGTAGCCATATCACAATGCAAAACTGCATTCAGTCCAACTTCAAACTAGTCTATCACAGTCTCAAACTTATATAAAAGACTAAAGTTCAAAGTCTCTTCTGAAATTCATGTAATCTCTTAACTGTAACCCCCTGTAAAATTCCAATCAAAAAGCAGATCACCAGAATCCATCCCTGGTGCATGAGTGGGCTTTCTGGAGCCCACTACCTAGGATGGGACACCTCGTGCAGCCTTGAGGCAGGGGGAAGGGCATGGACTGGCCTCTACTGGATGTGCCTCCCCATGGGAGGCCTTGCCTTCTTGTGGGAGGGAGGGGAGTGGGTTGGGAGGGGGAGGGGGGAGTAGGAAGAGGGAAGAGGGGAATCTTTGATTGGTGTGTAAAATGAATGAAAAAAATTTCTTAATAAAAAAAATTTTTTAAAGCAGATCACATATTTCCAATATATAATGGCACAGAATATACATTACTATTCCATGTGGTGATATATTGTGTACCCTAATAAATTTGCATGTGGATCAGAAGACAGCCACTAGATTAGACATAGAGGTCAGGCAGTGGTGGCACACACCCTTAATCCTATCACTCTGGATCTCTGTGAGTTCAAGGCCACACTGGAAACAGAGCCAGGCAGTGGTGACACACACCTTTAATCCCAGTACTGGGAAGCACAAATGCCTCTAATTCCAGGAAATGATGTCTGGGCAGAGAAAGGCATATAAGGTGTGAGGAAACAGGAACTCACTCTCTTTAGACTGAGGGTTTCATAGAGGTAAGAACTAGAGGCTGGCTGTTCTACTTCTCGGATCTTTCAGCTTTCACCCTGATATCTGGCTCTGGGTTTTTTATTATAAGACCTTTTAAGATTCGTGTTACCATTCCAAAATGGAGGAAAGTGGGCATAGTGAAGAAATACTGGACCAAAGCAAGTCTGAAACCCAGCAGGGAAAACTCTGCAGCGCTATATCTGATGTCAAAGGACTTAGATGGCTCTTCCCTTCCAGCCTTGCTGACTACAGCACACCTCTCTCTCTCTCTCTTTGGCAGTCTCCACATCCTGTCTGAAGCTTTCCTTGGCAGGTATCCCAAACCTCTGGTATCTCCAACATCTTGGGGTCTCCAAGGCAATCCAGGCTTCAACTTCACAGCTCATGCAATGGCCTCTCTGGGCATCCGTTCAGGGTCACCCCTGATACATTTCTAGCCTCAGTGGCTTTCCTTAGTCTCTCCTTGAGTCTAAAGCTAGAACCACATGGCTGAAGTTGCCAAGTTCTGCTGCTTGCTGGGGCTGGAACATGGCCCTCTTGTTCAGTTACATCTTCACTAGCTTTTTGTTTTCAATAGATACCTTCACTGCCTAAGCTTGGCTGTCCTGAAACTGGATCTGTAGACCAGACTGGCCTCAAACTCAGAGATCTGCCTGCCTCTGCCTTCCAAGTGCTGAGATTTAAAGGTGTGTACCACCACACCCAGCCCTAAGCTTTTCTTTAATTCCTTTACACAAGTTGGAAACTTAGCTGGGTGGGATCTTGCCCTAAGGTCACCACTTCCTCTATTCCATTTCTTAATCTGTTTATCCACTTCCTGGTGCTCCTTTTATCCTCAAATTGTACATTTTGTAATTTTCTTTGCTCAGCTTGTTCCTTTTCATTATAAATCTTTTTAAGAGTGACCACTAACAACCACACAACAGATACTAGGCTGTTTTGAGATTTCTTCTGCCAACAGAATTAATCCAAAACTCTTCACTTTAGCCTCAGGCAAATTTTTTGGACAAGGGCAAAAAGCAGCCACATTCTTCACCAAAATATCACAAGAACGATCACTAGGCCACATATTAATATTCTTCTCCTCTAAAACATCTTGAGACAGACCCCCACAGTTCAAATAACTCTTAGCACCATTATCTGCCATGCTCCTACTAGTATGGCCCACTAAGCAGCACTTAAAGTATTCCACTTCTTTCCTAACCCAAACTCCCAAAGTTCATATTACTCCAAACAAAAATATGATCAGGCCTATCACAACAATATCCCAGTCCCTGGTATCAACTTCTGTCTTAGTTAGGATTTCTACTGTTGTGAAGAAATACCATGATCACAGCAACTCTAATAAAGGAAAACATTTAATTGGGTGGCTTACAGTTTCAGAAGTTTAGTCCATTATCATCATGGCAAGACATTATAGCATGCAGTTGGACATGATGCTGAAGAAGGAGCTGAGAGTTTACCTCTTGATCCAAAGACAACAGGAAGAGAACTGCCTCACTGGGCGTAGCTTGAGCATAGGAGACCTCAAAGCCTACCCCCACGTGACATACTATCTCTAACCAAACCACATCCACTCCAATAAGGCCACTTCCCTTAATAATGCCAATCCCTTTGGAGGCCATTTTCTTTCAAACCACAGGCAAGTAGGGTGTTTTTTTTTTTAAATTAAGTGATTGATGTGATAAGGCCCAGCCTACTGTGGGTAGTGCCATTCCAAGGCTTGTAGTCTTTTGTGTTTTAAGAAACTGAGTAAGCAAAGAGCAAACCAGTAAGCTGAACTCCATGGCCTCTGCATCAGCTCCTGTCTCCAGGTTCCTGCCCTGATAGCCTTCAATGATAAACTGTGATATAGAAGTGTAAGTGAAATAAGCCCTTTCTACTCCAAATTGCTTTTGGTAATCATAGTGTTTCATCACAGCAAGAGAAACCCTAACTAAGACAGAGGATGAACACCAACTTATCTTTTGCCCAACATGTGGCTATTTGGTGCTGTTTTCAAATACATCTGCTTATTATTGGTAACTTGTCTCATACATTGAAATCACATTTTTATTTAGTCCTTCAAATTTAACTTTCATATTAGTGAAACAAAAAAATGAAACAGTTTCTATTCTCTAAGGACTCCACCAAACCTAGTCTAATTTTGCTCCTTCACATGGATCCTCTTAGCCCTCCCTTCTAGCCCATTCTCATCACTTAGTATCAATAACCAATATCTAAAAAGTTCTCAACCTGCAACCCCAAGTGGCTACACCAGTCTGGTACTCAGGCAATTTTCACTCTCCTTCCTGTCCTCCCAATCTCTCCAGTTTCACCCCAAGCCCTGTAGCAGTCTGCTTGAAGGTACCTCAATGCCATTCACTGGAGACTCCAACTCTTGGTACAGAGCCAGGGTGCCCCTAGTTATCTCATCCCTGTCTCTCAAGACTGTTCTCTGTCTTACTGTAACCTCATCTAATCCCTGTCTCTCAAGACTGTTCTCTGTCTTACTGTAACTTCATATCATCCCTGTCTCTCAAGACTGTTCTCTGTCTTACTATAACTTCATATCATCCCTGTCTCTCAAGACTGTTCTCTGTCTTACTGTAACTTCATATCATCCCTGTCTCTCAAGACTGTTCTGTCTTACTGTAACTTCATATCATCCCTGTCTCTCAAGTCTGTTCTCTGTCTTACTGTAACTTCATATCATCCCTGTCTCTCAAGACTGTTCTCTGTCTTACTGTAACCTCATCTCATCCCTGTCTCTCAAGACTGTTCTCTGTCTTACTGTAACCTCATCTCATCCCTGTCTCTCAAGACTGTTCTCTGTCTTACTGTAACTTCATCTCATCCCTGTCTCTCAAGATTGTTCTCTGTCTTACTGTAACCTACCTGCAGGAGCTCCTCCTCCCACATTTTCAACTCCCTACAGACTCTGGCTTTTGGTGAAGACAGAATCCCCTTAGCTCTTTCCCACAGCTCCTCTCAGCCTTTTCTCCTAGCCCATATCTATTCCTCCCTGCCACCCACAGACCTGCAGAAGCACTCTTTACCAGGCAACCCACAATTACCATACTCTCTTAAGATACAGAAAGGATAAAAAAAAAAATAAACAGGGAAGGAACAGAACATCCACCAAGCAAAGATAAGACCAGATATCAACACCTAGAATCAGAACCGCCTCAATCATCCTAACTACAGGTGGCTAGATACCAACACACACACACACACACACACACACACACACACACACACACACACAAAGTCAACAGCCAAGAAAATATGTCAACACCAGAACCTAGTAACTCTATTTCAGCAGACCCTGAGAAGGCTGGAGTCAAATAAGGTACCATTTATTTACCTTCAGACTTAACAACAGGCTGTAATGACCTGTCACATGGAAAAGCCATAGGAATAATCACTCAAACTTTATTTTTTTGTGATTTATGTGATTTTATGTGAGATTATTGAGGGGAGGGGTCAGAAATGGAGTTTCTCTGTGTAGCCCTGGCTGTCCTGGAACTCTGCAGACCCGGCTGGCCTTGAACTCACAGAAATCCACCTGCCTCTACCTCCTAAATGCTAGGATTAAAGGTGTGCGCCAACACATCCGTTCATTTGTTTGTTGTTCATTTGTTTCTAACTTATTATTTTGTGGAGGCAGGGGCATGCACACCACAGTGCTCATGTAGAAGTAAGAGGACAAATCAGTTATTTCCTTCCACTGTGAGTCCACTGGATTGAACTGCTGAGTCATTGATCCTAGCAACAGGTGCCCTGATCTGCTGAATCATCTTTCCAACCCTATTTTTAAGTTTTATATAACCATATTTAACTTGTAGGTTGAATAGGTCCTATATAAATTTTCTTTGGCCAAATTACTTTTTTTTCCCCAACAGGAGATGGTAGTCTCATTATGAAGCTCCTGCCTCCAGATTCCTGCCTTGTTTGAGTTCCTGTCCTGACTTCCTTTGATGATGAACAGTGATTTGTAAGTCTAAGCCGAATAAACTCTTTCCTTCCCAAGTTGCTTTAGTCATGGTGTTTCATCACAGCAATAGTAACCCTAACTAAAACACCTTGATATGTGGAACCTAATTACAATAGTTAGTTTGAGCTGGGCTTGGTGGCACATAATAGCTTGTTACTTCAGTATTTGGGAACTAAGGCAGAAGGATGCCTGAATGTATGCCTGTGTGTCACATGCATGCAATGCCTGCAAAAGCCAATGAGGGCATCATGGGCTTCATAATGAGACTAAAATTGACCACATGCTCGGTCACAAAGCAAATCTCAACAGATACAAAAAAATTGGAATAACCTCCTGTATTTTATCAGCCACCATGTCTTAAAGTTAGATTTCAACAACAACAAAAATTATAGAAAGCCTACAATCTCATGAAAACTGAATAATGCCCAACTGAATCACCAATGGGTCAAGGAAGAAATTAAAGATTTCTCAGAATTTAATGAAAATGAATGTACAACATACCCAAACTTAGGAAATACTATGAAAGCAGTACTAAGAGGAAAATTCATAGCACTCACACTAATGACTTAACAACACACCTGAAAGCTCTAGAACAAAAAGAAGCAAACTCACCCAGGAGGAGCAGAAGCCAGGAAATAATCAAATTGAGGGCTGAAATCAATAAAATAGAAACAAAGAGAACAATACAAAGAATCAATGAAACAAAGAGTTGATGCTTTGAGAAAAATCAACAAGATAGACAAGCCCTTACCCAAATTAACCAAAAGGTAGAGAGAGAGCATCCAAATTAACAAAATCAGAAATGAAAAGGGAGACATAACAACAGACAATAAGAAAATTCAAAGAACATCAGGTCATACTTCAAAAACCTGTACCCCACAAAATTGGAAAATCTGAAAGAAATGGACAATTTTCTGGATAGGTACCACATACCAAAGTTAAATCAAGACAAGATAAACTATTTAAATAAACCAATAACCCCACCCCTAAGGAAATAGAAACAGCCATTAAAAGCCTCCCAACAAATAAAAGTCCAGGACCAGACAGTTTCAGCGCAGAATTCTACCAGATTTTCAAAGAGGAGCTAATACCAATACTCTTCAAATTGTTCCACACAATAGAAACAGAAGGAATATTACCAAATTCTTTTTATGATGCTACAGTTACCCTGATATCCATAGCACATAAAGATTCAACAAAGAAAAAGAATTACAGACCAATTACCCTCATGAACATTGATGCAAAAATACTCAATAAAATATTGGCAAACCAAATCCAAGAACACATCAAAATAATTATCTACCATGACCACATAGGCTTCATCCCAGCGATGCAAGGTTAGTTCAACATACGAAAATCTGTCAATGTAATAAACCATATAAACAAACTGAAAGAAAAAAAACCACATGATCATCTCATTAGATGCTGAAAAGGCCTTTGACAAAATCCAACACCCCTTCATAATAAAGGTTCTAGAGAGATCAGAAATACAAGGAACATACCTAAACATTATAAAGGCAATTTACAGCAAGCTGACAGCCAACATCAAATTAAATGGAGAGAAACTCAAAGCAATTCCACTAAAATCAGGAACAAGACAAGGCTGTCCACTCTCCCCATATTTATTCAACATAGTACATGAAGTTCTAGCTAGAGCAGTAAGACAACAAAACAAAATCAAGAAGTTACAAATTGGAAAGGAAGAAGTCAAACTTTCACTATTTGCAGACGATATGATAGTATACATAAGTGACCTCAAAAATTCTACCAGGGAACTCTTACAGCTGATAAACTCCTTCAGTAATGTGGCAGTATACAATATTAACTTAAAAAAAATCAGTAGCCCTCCTATATACAAATGATAAATTGGCTGAGAAAGAAATCAGAGAAACATCACCCTTTACAATAGCCACAAATAATATGAAATACCGTGGGGAAACTCTAAGCAAGTGAAAGACCTGTATGACAAGAATTTTAAATCTTTGAAGAAAGAAATCGAAGAAGATACCAGAAAATGGAAAGATCTCCCATGCTCATGGATAAGTAGGATTAAAATAGTAAAAATGGCAATCTACAGATTCAGGGCAATCCCCATCAAAATCCCAACACAATTCTTCACAGATTTGGAAAGAATACTCAACTTCATATGGAAAAACAAAAAACCCAGGATAGCTAATAGAATCCTGTTTAATAAAGCAACCTCTGGAGGCATCATGATCCCTGACCTCAAGCTCCACTACAGAGCTACAGTAATAAAAACAGCTTGCATATTGGCATAAAAACCAACATATGGACCAACAGAATCGAACTGAAGACTCTGACATTAATCCACACACCTATGAACACCTGATTTTTGACAATGAAGCCAAAACTGTACAATGGAAAAAAGAAAGCATCTCTAACAAATGGTGCTGGCATAACTGGATGTCAACATGCAGAAGATTGCAAATAGATTCATATCTGTTACCATGCACAAAACTCAAGTCCAAGTGGATCAAAGACCTCAAGATAAATCCAGTTACACTGAACTTGATAGAAGAGAAAGTAGGAAGTAGTCTTGAATGCACTGGCACAGGAGACTACTTCCTAAATATAACACCAGTAGCACAGACACTGAGAGCAACAATTAATAAAAGGGACCTCCTGAAACTGAGATTTTATAGGACAAAGGACATGGTCAATAAGACAAAACGACAGCCTACAGAATGGGAAAAGATCTTCATCAACCCCACATCTGACAGATGACTGATCTCCTAAATACATAAAGAAGTAAAGAAGCTAGATATCAAAATATCAAACAATCCAATTAAAAAATGGGCTACGGAGATAAACAGAGAATTCTCAACATAAGAATCTCAAACGGCCGAAAAACATTTAAGGAATTGGTCAACATCCTTTGTCATCAGGGAAATGCAAATCAAAACAACTCTGACACCTTACACCTGTCAGAATGGCTATGATCAAAAACACTGACAGTCTGTGTTGGAGAGGATGCAGAGCAAGGGGAACACTCCTCCACTGTTGGTGAGAGTGCAAACTTGTACAGCCACTTTGGAAATCAGTATGTCAGTTTCTCAGAAAATTGGGAGTCAATCTACCTCAAGACCCAGCTATACCACTCTTGGGCATATAACCAAGGAATGCTCAATCTTACCACAACAACACATACTCAACTATATTCATAGCAGCATTATTCGTAATAGCCAGAACATGGAAACAACCTAGATGCCCCTCAACCAAAGAATGGATAAAGAAAATGTGGCACATATACACAATGGAGTACTACTCAGCAGTAAAAAAAACAAAAACATCATGAAAGTTGCAGGCAAATGGATGGGACTAGAAAATATCATCCTGAGTGAGGTAACCCAGACTCAGAAGGATAAACATGGTATGTACTCACTCATAAGTGGATACTAGATGTAAATCAAAGGATAACCAGACTACAACCCACAGGTCCAGAGAAGCTAGCTAACAAGGAGGACCCTAAGAGGAACACATAGATAGCCCAGCAAAGGAGAAATAGATGAGATCTACATGAGCAAACTGGAGGTGGGGGCGGGAATGGAGGGCAAGGAATGGAGGATGAGAACATAAGGAAATGGGAGGTCTGAGCTGAAACAGGGACACAATGGGAAAGCAAGGAAAGGGATATCATAATAACGAAAACATCATGGGAATAGGAAGAAACAGGGTGCTAGGGAAGTTCCCAAGAATCCCCAAGGATTACCACACCTTAGACTACTAGCAACACTCAAGAGGGTGCCTGAACTGGTCTACTCCAGTAACCAGATTAGTGAATACCCTAACTGTCATCATAGAGCCTTCATCCAGTAACTGATGGAAGCAGATGCAGAGATCCATGGCCAAGCACCAGGTTGAGCTCCAGAAGTCCAATAGATGAGAGAGAGGAGGGATTCTATAAGCAAGCGACGTCAAGATCATGATGGGAAAATGTACAGAGATGGTCAGCCAAAATAGTGGAAACCCACGAACTGTGGACCAATAGCTGTGGAGCCCCCATGGGACTGGACCAGGCCCTCTGGATACACGAGACAGTTGTTTAGCTTGAATTGTTTGGGGGGCTCCCAGGTAGGGTGATCTGTCCCTGGTGCATGAGCGGGCTTTTTGGAGCCTAGTGCCTAAGATGTGACACCATACGTAGCCTTGGAGGGACTTGGATCTGCCTCAACTGCTGACTCCCCATGAGAGACCTTGACTTGGAGGAGGTGGGAACAGGGGGAGGGTTGAGGAGGGAGGTTGGGGTCAGAGGAGGGGGATCTGTAGTTGGTATGTAAAATGAATAGAAAATTTCTTAATGATTTAAAAAAAAAGGAAAGAAATGGCCTAAAAATCCCTTAGGTAATAATAAAAAATGGCCAATTAATGGCTCCTTGGACCCCGAATTTTATGGGAATTATGTAACTTCTGCCAGTGAACAAATGAAAAGAATTATCTTATATCCAGGCTTTTTTTTTTTTAACCTAAGTTCCAAACCCTGCCTTCTTGATTCTTTCTCTCCTGCCCATATGCTCCTAGCCATGCAACCTGAACCTAAGGAACATCTAACTTCCGCTCTGAACCCCCACCTATTCGACCTCCTGCTCCCGCTCCTCAGGTGTCTGCCCCTTCAGCTCCTCCTCTGGACCCCTCTACCTCTCCAATATCAGGCCGCTCCAACCGCCCCGACTCTGGCTCCTACTTTCACTCCTCCTGGCACTTGTTCTCAACTGCCCTGAGGAGCACAGACGAGTCTGGGATCAGGCCAGGATTCATGCAGATGAGGTTCATCAGACTAATGCTGCCCATCCACCAGGGGCCGAGGCAGTTCCCTATCAGGACCCACATTGGGATTACAATACCCCAGGTGGCTCTCTAGCTAGGGATCGATTTATAACCTGCCTCCTGGCAGGTCTTCATAGGGCTGCCCTCAAACCAGTAAACTATGAAAAGCTAAAGAATGTAATTCAAGAAAAGGAAGAAAATCAGTCCCGTTTTTCAGAACGGCTTACAAAGGTTCTCTTACAGTATACTAGCCTAGATCCTGAGGGCCCAGAGGGCAGATAGCTCCTTATGACCCGCTTTGTCTCACAGGGCTTCCCTGACATCAGGGCTAAACTTAGGCATCTGGAGAGAGGGTCTCTGGCTCCATGGGCAGAAGTCTTAGCGGTGGCATTTAAGGTGTACCATGGCAGAGACGAGAAAGCCCATAAACAGAACTGCCAAATGCTGGCACATGCTATCCGACCGGCCACCCGAAGACCTTCAGGCCCTGTTTTAAGTGTGGTAGAGAAGGCCACTGGGCTCGTGCCTGCCCTGCCCCATGTGGGCCACCATCTGGGCCTTGTCCAAAGTGCCACCAAGAGGGACACTGGTCAGCTGACTGCCCCCATGCACCTCATGGCATGGGGACATCAAACTAAGACCACCCTCCAGAGGATCTCCTCGGCTTGGTGATGGACAATTGAAGGTGCCATCTCTCATAGGGAACCCAGGGTAGCCATTGCAGTATCAGAGCGAACCATTTCCTTCCTTTTGGACAAAGGAGCCACTTACTCAGTCCTGAGGGAATTTTGAGGTCCCACCTCTCTTTCTCATCTCCCTATTGTTGGGGTAGGGGGACAGCCTTACCTACCTCACCAGACCCCACCACTTAATTGTATTTTCAGGGGTATCCCTCTCATCCACACATTTTCAATTGTGCCAACCTGCCCTGTGCCCCTAATGGGATGAGATTTTCTAGCTAAGTCAGGAGCTTTTATTTCATTTGCTCCCCCCATTTGCCTTACTCCAGACTCATCAGCAGCTCCTCTCCTCCTCCTAGCCACCCAGCCTACTAGCTCTAACATTTCATTTCCCTTGCCAGTCTCTCAGGTGGAGCCCAGGGTCTGGGACACCCAGAACCCTTCTATCGCTAGGCACCACCCCCCTATTATTATCCAGCTGCAGGACTCTACCAAGTACATCACCCAAACTCAGTACCCTCTCTCACTCCAGAGCCTTAGAGGATTTAAGCCTATCATTTCTGACTTCTCAGGAAAAAAAAAAAAAGCATGCTCCAGATTTTTCTCTCTCTGTTGCCAACACTAACCAATAAAATTCTGATAGCAGAGTACTAAACATTATAATATCATGGTTACCAGCTCAAGATTTTAAATTCCCTGTGGCTGCTTCTTAATATGTTTAAAAATTCTTCTGAGCTCCAGAGCCAGCTTGAATCCACCTGGACAGGTCAGATCCACTTCAGATAAGTATAATTCAAACTTTTCTGGTCTGGGACTCCTTCCCTTACCCTGTGATCCCTCAGGGACCTCCCTCAAGGTAAAATTTTTTTCTAAACTTCCTCTTCTGCCTCACCAGCACCTTGTCAGACTCAAACAGTCACAGAGCCCAAAGCAGCAGAAGACGATGGATGATTCCCAAAGCAGAGGAGGACAATTCACTACCTCAGGACGTCTGGCTACCCCCAGAGGCCCCTTCCTTACCTCCAAAAGTTAACCCACACCCACCGAGTCAGCTAGAAGCAGGTTGGGGAGACACAGCGCCCCCATTCCCATTCAACCGCCATTTTTTATTAAAAAAAAAAAAAAAGAGTCTGGAATGTTAGAATTCCTAACCACTCCCCCATGACCGAGCATGCGCTGGCAAGATGCTTAGTCCTCCCAGGGCCTTATGTCCTACTAATCTAAGCACTACATGATCACATAATTTGTGCACAGCGTGATCAGGTAATCTATGCACATTTGTGGTGTAGCTACATAAGCCCATATGCACATGTGCAGGGGGAACTTATAAAAGCGGGTTCCACTTATTCATGCCCCCTCTTCCTGCACAGTCGTTCCATAGGCCTATGCACATCTTTCCTATTCCCTTCCCTTAACAAATTCTTATAGTGGGTTTTGTTGTACCTCGTGACTTTTCTCTCACAGTGAACAGCACCACTTAATAAATAACATTGGTGTAATAAATAACAGTGAGTTCAAGGCCAGCAGGGGCAAAACAAAAAAATTCTATCTTCCATATATTCAAAAAAAAAGGGACTAATTTTATTCTTAACATTTCTTATTCTGTTGTGCATGTATTTGGAGCATTTTAGGGCAATGGGTACTGTGACTATTATATAATTCAAGCAAGTCCACAGTTAAGAGTGAAGCATATCAATTGCTCCATTTTAACTCTTTAAGGCTATAGAGACACATGTTTTAATCTGACAGGATGAGCCAGGCATGGTGGCAGATACCTTTTCCCAACTCTTGGGAGGCAGAGGCAGGGGGATCTCTGTGACTTTGAAGTCAGCTTGGTCTACAGAGTGAGCCAGTGCTATATAGAGAGACCATGTCTCAAAAAAGATAATATTATTATTATTATTATTATTATTATTATTATTATTATTATTATATCCTATGGTATAAATATAATTTGAGTCCTAGAATTAATGAATTTCACGAATTTTGTCAGTTGGCTACTTTTAGCACATGTCAGTAAAGGCCCTAAACCCAGTTAGTGCCCTTTTGATCTTTTTTTTCTCCTTCTGATGAGGGAGAGTGGTTTCAGTATTATGTTGCCCAAGCTGAAAGAGGTGATCCCTTGCCTCAGCCTTCTGAATTTCTTTTATTACACACAAATTTAATATGTAAGTTTTCTATTTAGAATGAGATTAAGTTATGGAACTTTTATTTTTCATATGTATAATTAATCATATATATGTCTTATATTATTTATAATAAAATATTCTTATATACAATATATTTGATTATCCTGTATTTTCAACTCTAGTGTCTCAGGATCTGATATTACAGTCACTAAGAACAGCTTGGAGTACAGCTCAGAGGTGGGGCACTTGCCCAGCGTGCTCAAGGACCTAGGTTTCATCCCCAGCACTGAAAAAAAAGGAAGGATGGACAGATGGACGGACGGATAAATGGATCTATGGCTCTCGTTATCTTCACTCAATCTGTCATGTGCACTGTATTTAAAGTTCCTTTGTATTCTCAGTCAGCAGGAGTCTGGTCTCTTCTCTCACCTTTGTTTTGTTTTGTTCTGTTCTAGGCTTTCAGCCACCATCTAAGTGTCCAGTTTCTTTCTCTGGCTGATAAAGAAAAATAAGGAAGAAGACAGTCCTGGTGCCCCTGAGCAGTCTCTCCCTGGGATGGCCCTAATCTCAAAATAATAAGACTTACCCTATTCCTCTTCTTATTCTCACAGGAAAACCTTTCTACAATGAACTGCTACAAGGGTATAGCTGACTAGGAAAAATAAATCCTAATGTTCTGTAACACTGCAGGAAAACTGTTTGAGAACCATTAACTGAAGATTCCAAAACAACTAACAGGGGCTGGAGAAATGACTCAGCTGTTGAAAGTGCTTGCTATTCTTGCAGAGGACTGAGGCGTGGGTCTCAGCATTCACACGGTGGCACACGACTACTCTTCTGACTTGGGCACCTGTATATACACGGTTCACATACATATATGCCGGCAAAACATTCACATACAAAAATAAAAATAAATAAAATCCTTAAAAATAAAGACAGATAATATAGACAAGATTTTTGAATGTTCCTAACACAAAGAAACATGATTGAGGTTGTAGACAAGACAATTACCTTCTTCTGGTCATTACACATTGTACAAATGGTAGTAAAAATACTACACCATACACCAAAATACAGAATTCCTATGTATCGAGAAAAAAACTAGCAAATAAAATCAGTTAATAAGTATTATAAATAAGTAATAAAATAAATAAAATGAGTTGTATTAAAGAGCCCGGGAATATGAAAAATCGTATGCCTATTTATATAGCCTATACACATATTCTTAGAGGTATTGGAGCTGATAGCTGCTTTAAATTACATGGCCCTTTGCCCTACATTCTCTCCAGATATGGGGGTAGGGGTGGAGGGAGCAGTCAGTTAAGAATTAAAACAGACCCACAGCTATGTAAACATCTTGAACTAACAACCTGTAATCAGAGGCTGTAAATCCCGATCCCAGGATGCACTCCCCAAAGGTTGTAAATCCCAATCCAGGAATGCACTCCCCATCCTGCATATGGTCATTGCTATAAAAAGATGCTTATGGTCTCATTTCAGGGTCACAGAGCCAGATCCTGATCTAGTTAGAAGTTTTTGTACCCCGAAGTAATGGAATAAAGTTTGCTTCCAGTTAATAGACTTCGGTGGTCTGATCCCCATTATTTGTACAACCCCAGAACCTAACAGTATCTCTTAGGTACCAACAATTCTTTCCTTTCTCCTTGGTATTTAACTAACAAGACAAGCCTCCACTCTACACAGACACAATCAACACCAAGGGAAACAACAGTGTTCTCAATTTCAAGTTCTTCATTTGATAATAATTTAAAGCTAGGAAATCTTAGCATGGTCCTTTTATGTGCCAGGTCTTATACATCGCCACTTGACTTAGATTACTTTCTGCTTTTAAACTAAGGGGACAGAGATGTGTTTAGACTTTAACTCTTGCTGAAATACACTGCTTAACAAAAATGGATAAGTTCAGGCAATCTTGCTTTCAGATTATAGCTATGCCTGAGGAATCCCACTAAATTTAAACATGGCCCTCAAGTCTCAAGCAAATGAATACATACAGAAGAAAACAATAGGCATGCTTTACTTGAACTCTGTTCTTGCTTAGATTTCCCATAGTCATAGTCTTCATTACAGAAAAACATCCCATATTGACCATAAACCTTCTAACACAGGAGACAGTAAAATAAAATCAAAGACATTCCCAACTTCCTGGCTTGATAAAATGGTAGCACAGATCCCCAGTTCAAACACCTAACAGAGAAAACATGTTAAAATAAGAACTCCAGGGCTAAACTTTATATTAGAAACCATTTTAGGAGAGTGATAATCTCTACTGTTTCTCCATCTGTGTCCAGCTTTGCTTGCTAAAACCAAACATACAGGGCATCTATTAATGGCTTCCTACAATCTTAATTTGGTGGTGCTACCACCCAGCCCCCAAGAAGCAATATTCTTGAAATTACTGATTCCATCCATTCAACATCTAGCAATTACTGGGCTCCAATCAATTTTGTAGTGTTCCAACATGTTCTGTGCCTACTTGAATAGCCTCTTAGCTGGAGATTGCTTCCATCTCCAAAGGGAAATAATACATGTTTTCTAGGCTACCTAATAGAGGTGTCTTCAAGCACTATGGTTACAAGCAAGAGCTCAATGAAACCCACCTTCTTCAGGAACACAAGCATAACATTGCACTGGAGAGTTAGTGACCTAAAATAAAGGGGCAGAGGACTTGAGAAACTGAACTCTACACACTGATGAGAAATCCTGTCATAAAAGGAAGCCAACAGTGATGAGAACATCCGCAGTCAGGAGCCAAGAGAAACCTGACAAGGTCAACACATGATAAAAAAACATCTGCAGGCATGTCTTGGCCCTGAGACTACAAAGAACAACATACAGATAAAATTTCCATCTTTTCTCTGCCCTCTAAAACCCCACCTTGGCACACAGTCCCACTTCTGCAGTAAAAGGGAGTGTGCTTCTGTTGAGATTGGTCTCCTTCCTTTTATTTACACATTGCCTGTCAATCCTGACATAACAATACCCGTCTTCTCCAAGGAAACTCAGGTGACACTCTGAAAAAGATAGCCCCAATACCTACCAATATTTTGGGAGGAAGGAAGGGGTCACTGCCTCCTACTTCCTTCCCTCTCAGCATTACTAACCCTGACATCCAGTATTTTGGATTAAACTATCATTCTTTTCTTCACTTGACATACAAAGACAGGAAAAATATTGCCCCTTACTTTGAGTCCTCATCAATTTTCAGTTACATATTTATTTCCTTGGTTAATATTAGGCTTCTCCAGTTGTTACAAGCTCCCTAAGAACAGCTATAGGCTGAATTTTGCTGCTTTGCCATACCAACTATTCATGTATATAAGAAGTGAACAAAACATTTAAATGTGTCTAGAAGAGGCTAGGGATGTACATCAGTGGTACCGGAATTGCCTCATATGTGCAAGGCTAAGAATTCAATCCCTTGCACCACAAAATAAATGAACATAGTTATCACAATACATAACTTTCTGAAGAATGAGTGACTGTTTCAAAACAATACAGCAGAATAACTATAACCATTGCTCTAAGCACCAAGAAACTTAAGGACATAATCACTTTCAATGCTATAAACCTTCAAAGGGAGCTGGAGAGATCGCTCTTTCAAAGGAGCAGGTTTTCAACCAACTAACTCTAGCTCCCTCTTCTGGGGAATCCCTCTTCTGGCCTCTTCGGGTACCCACACACACTGCACATACAAGCACACAGACAAAAACATAAATAATAAATCTTGGGGGGGAAAAAACCACCTTTGATGAGGTATTAGAACCAAGAACAACCAAAAGCATATTTTTTAACATGTGGAGAATTTTTTTCCACAAAGGCCATATGTTAATGACATTTTATTATCTCTATTTTTTTAGATTTATGTGTTTTATGTGTGTTTTGGTTGCATGTATGTCTGTGTACCACGTGTGTGTCCAGCGCTCAAAGAGGTCAGAAGAGGGGGTTAGATCACCTAGGACTGGATTATTGATGGTTGTGAGCTACCATATGGTTACTGGGAATAAAACCCGGGTCCTCTGTAAGAGCAGCAAAGGCTCTTAACCACTGAGCCATCTCCCCAGTCTCTAATTTTCTGATTTTATGATGCATTACCAGACACTTAAAGCTCAATTACCAAGCCTGCAACCGTCAAACTATTTCCTTTGAAACAGCTGAAAATTGGAGTTTAAAAAAAGGCCATACTTACATCAACGATTCTATAAGGCTAATTAGAACTTAATGATTGTTGCATATCCATAGCAAAAAATTATCCGAGATTATGTTTAGTCTCCCAGACTAATATGGTTTAATAACCATCTAATGCCCACCTCTGGATCTGACCTACCATCATTTCAACTGTCAGGTAAAAACTTGGTTCAGTATTCTTAGCAGGACACTCGCCTCCACCAGCCCAATGGGTAACAACCTGTTATGGCCTGCCTATAACCCAACTTTGCCTTGGTTTCCACCAAGGTTTTGAAATTGCCTTGATATATGACTTTTGGTCTAGAATTATAAAACGTTCACATTGCCAGGTGTAGTCACCTATGCCTTTAATCCTACCACTCCGAAGACAGAACAAGACCAAATTCTGTTCCAGGCCAGCCTGGTCTACTTTGGGAGTTCCAGGCCAGCCAGGGCTACACAGTGTCACTCTCGCTGTGTAGCCTGGCTGGCAGAAAAAGAAAAAGAAATCATGTAAGCACTTCCACACTGGAACGGGTCATAGTCATTATTTGGTTCAGAATAAACTCTTATTATCTTTGAGGTGAGAGCTTTTTTTTTTTTTTTTTTTTTTTTTTTGCATCAACACACCTCACCCAAACACCTTTTTTTTTTTTTTTTTTTTTTTTTTTTTCAAAAACAAGCCAGTCCCAATACTTTAATAGTCTCCACCGTTTCATCCTGCAGGCCCCGCTCTGAACCCCTGTGGGCAGGACCTAAGAAGTTCAGATGGACAGAATGACTGAATAGTTTTTCATTCAGTACACACGCGTTTACACGCACACTGACAACTAAGAAAGCGGCTTCCTACCCAAATGTTACTGAGTTTTGGAAACAAGTAAGGGACGAAGAGGACGCCGTATTTCTGATGATACATTTGTCTGTAAATAGAGGGTGGCAACGCTGTCTCCGCGGCTTTCAGCTCGCACTCACTCACCTGAGGACGCCGGACAGAGAACTAACCGCGCAGCGGAGATCCTGGGGGCGCTCGCGGGTCGGCAAGGCCGAGGACCAAGCCCGCCTCCCCCACGCCGCCCGCCGGGCGCCGCCTCTGCCGAGCCACCGAACTCCAAATCTCGGAACCCCCGCCGGAAGAGACGGAAGGCAACGCCAACAGCGCTTCCGCTTCCGCCTTGAGGCTGCAGGACGGCTTCCGGCTCCCGCTCAGGCGGTTTGGAAGGCCTTCAGGGACAGAAATTCGTTGCTTGGCATCACCGAGTCTCACCCAGGTTGACGGGCGAAGAGACCGCGGAGGGCGGCTAATGTCACTTCCGCTTTCCGCTCCAATCTCCTCCGGCTTCCGGTGCTTCCGTTGACCCGGAGACCCTTCGGGCAGGGAAATGAGTCTGGGCAGACCTGACCGCAGAGCCGGGCTCACCAGCCTCGGTAGGCGACAGGCAGACCAACAGGACACAGGACAGGCCTGTCAGCGCATGTCACACGCCCTTGCTCTTCTTGCCGGTTTGAGTCCCGGTCCGGTGCACCCACTTAAGTATTCAGGGGCTTGTGTCTCCAGCCACAGAATTAGACGAGGAACACGTGGTTAGACGTAAAGACGGTTTATTAAACGGAAAGCAGCGCGGATGAGATGGCTCAGAGGGTAAAGGCGCTTGCCTTCAAGTCTGACGACCTGAGTTCAACCGCTGGAGAATCCCGCAAGTGGTCCTCTGCCCTTCACACGTGCACCCACACTCTCACACATCATACAAAATAATAGTAACTAAAACAAAGGGGGCATAGAGCCCCACACCTTTAATTCCAGCGCTTGGGGGAGGCAGAAGCCGCCTGAGTTGAGTCCAGCCTGGTCTAAAAGAAAAAAAAACTAATTTAAAGGAGAGGGGAGCACTCCCGAGGAACCTGTTCCAAGTGCACTGGGCCAAGAGCCTTATGACCTTTAATATGACATTTATATAGTACCTGCCTCTCCTAAGTATGTGAGGGCTTCTCTTGAGCGTGCTCCATTTGTTATATCAAGCCCAGTGAAGAAGTCTTTTTCTGCCAACTGGCTTCTTCGATAAGTTTAATATTGGTGTGTCTGGATACACGAAACAGTAGTTTAGCTTGAACTGTTGGGGGAGGGGGGCAGGGAGATCGGGATCCGTCCCCTAGAGCATGAGCGGGCTTTTTGGAGCCCAGTGCCTAAGGTGTGACACCTTGCAGCCTTGGTGCAGGGGGGAGGGGCTTGGACCTGCCTCAACTGAGTGTGACTCCCCATGGGAGACCTTGCCTTGGAGGAGGTGGGAATGGGAGGTGGGTTGTGGGGCAAAGGCTGGGGGTCGGGAAGGAGGGGAGATCTGTGGCTGGCATATAAAATGAGTAGAAAATTTCTTAATAATATTCAACCAAAAAAATATTGGTGTAGTATTGGTAACTTGGGGGGCCAGCCCCCAGCTACCACCAGTGTAATGCAAGAAAACCCACATCGGCAGCAAGGGCTTAGGAAAACTTCTCATATATCTGAGGGCTAGACTTCTTCTATCCGAGGGGTAAATAATAAGGAAACACATGCTTTCTGATAACTTTCTCTTTTACTTCAACTTAAGAAATCCTCTCTCAGAGATGTGGAGATCCACAGCCAAGCACCAGGCCAAGCTCCAAGAGTCCAGGTGAAGAGAGGGAAGAGAGATTCTATGAGGAAGGGGCATCAAGATCATGATGGGGAAATCTACAGAGACAAGTGAACCAAGCTAGTGGGGACTCATGAACTTTAGACCAACAGCTGTGGAGCCTGCATGGAACTGGACTAGGCCCTCTGCATAGGCGAGACAGTTGTGTAGCTTGGTCTGCTTAATGGGCCCCACTAGCAGTAGGATCAGGATCTCTCCTTGGTGCATGAGCTGGCTTTTTAGAGCCCATTACCTATGGTGGGACACCTTGCACAGCCTTGACACAGGGGGAGGGGCTTAGACCTGCCTCAACTGAATCTACCAGGCTCTGCTGACTCCCCATGGGAGGCTTTACCTTTTTGGAGGAGGCATGAGAGGGGGATCTGTGGTTGGTATGTAAAATAAATTTTAAAAAATTCTTAATAAAGAAACAAATCCTCTCTCTTAAAATATCTCTCTGAAAATATGTCTCCACACAGTTACATCTCTCTACATACAGCTACATTTTCCACACACACTTACACAGCCCTTTCTTCTCTCTGAAAATCTCTCTTGCGCTCTCTCCTGCCTATTCATGTTCTCCCCTCAGCTCCTTCTTCACACACACACTCACACTCTAACACACACGCACTCACTCACTGCCCAGCTCTTTCCACAGTTCCTTCACATAGCTCTTCCTTCATGGCAGCAGCTCTTTCATCCAGCTCTACACAGCCATCTCCACATCACAGCTGCTGCTCCACAGCCAAACTCTGGACAATTATAAGTTACAATTTCAGGGCCATACCCATTCTCAAAACACAAGATAAGTTAAATAGTTCCTCTTAGGCTAGTAATGTCACATTGACCCATTCACGTAGCTCTAAGTTGGTGAGGGATCCCCGACAGTAAACAGTTGGCTGAACCTTGAGCAGTCAGAGTACATGCAGAAAGAGAGCTGCTGCAGGGAGCTCTATCTCAATGTAAACAGCCTGGCCTTGATTGAGCAATAAACAACACCTGGGAGTTAGTGTTGGTGTATATTCTGTAGGGACAGCTTTATCTGTTTTGAATTTGTTCTGAAGCTGTCTGTGTAAAAGGTTATCTTTGTGCCTGAGAATCCTATGTCAGTTTGAGTAATGTAAAATATTCTAGTATTGTTTCTATACATCAAAATTAAACACCTTAAACAGAAATCATCTTCCTGAACATCCACAGCTGTAAGTGTGCCCAAAGATGGAATATATTCTCGAGATAAACACACAAGCAGTGGGAAACACCCATAGCAGTTCTTAGGGAAGAAATGTGTTGGCACATGAGAGAAATTACAGACAGAAAACAACTGGTTTCCACAGCCAGTGACCCCATGGCCTTGCCAGGTGGGGCTCCCCATCAAGTGGGCCTGGTGGGTGGACCTGTTAAACACTAGTTGTCACTGCTGTACATTCCCATGGTCCCCTACAGTATAGCATCTTGCAGTCTGTCCTGTCATAACACTCTTCTAGTGAACACTGCCTGTGTTCTTAGAACCCTATTAAGGCAGAATAGTAAGGAACCTGCCTGACTCCATTTTAAATGCAGAAGCCATTATGCTGTATTTTTAAAAATAAGTTTCTATTTGTTATGAGAGTTGAGTAGTTCTGTTTCCCGGAACCTGACGTTCCCAACCCATGACCTTGATGTGTCTTTGAGAATATCCTGACCCTGACCCTCCCTGACTCTCTCTGACACCTCATAATCACATGGTGAGTGATCACATGATGTTTCTAAAGGGATTTTTGTCTCCCTTCGGTAAAACTACTAGTGGTTTTTCTCCTTAAAATGGGCCCAAGAGGTGGATTTGGGGCTGATCTCTTTAACTCGACTTAGGAGGCAGTTGCTGGCCAGCTCTTGGTCTCACCCTGATAAAAATGAAGCTTGCTTCAAATTGTGGTAGTGTCTTATTCTCACCCTTGGGATTAACAATAGGAAGCTGAAATGAGAGCTACAAATAACAAAGTTATCTTGGGGTAACCAAACAAGTGAAGGACCTGCATGACAAGAACTTTAAATCTTTGAAGAAAGAAATTGAAAAAGATCAGAAAATGGAAAGATCTCCCATGTTCATGGATAGGTAGGATTAACATAGTAAAAATGGCAATCTTACCAAAAGCAATCCACAGAGTCAATGCAATCCCCATCAAAATCCCAATGAAATTCTTCACAGACCTTGAAAGAACAATACTCAACTTCATATGGAAAGACAAAAAACCCAGGATAGCCAAAACAATCCTGCACAATAAAGGAACTGCCAGAGGCATCACCATCTCTGATTTCAAGGTCTACTATAGAGATACAATAATAAAAACAGCTTGATATTGGCATAAAAACAGACACATTGATCAATGGAATTGAATTGAAGACCCTGACATTGACCCACATACCTATGAACAACTGATTTTTGACAAAGAAACCAAAATTATGCAATGGAAAAAAAAAGCATCTTCAAAAAACAGTGCTGGCATAACTGGATATCTACAAGTAGAAGAAAACAAATAGATCCATATCTATCACCATGAACAGAACTCCAGACCAAATGGATCAAAGACCTCAACATAAATCCAGTTATACTGAATCTCATAGAAGAGAAAGTGAGAAATAGCCTTGACTGTATTGGCACAGGAGACCACTTCCTAAATATAACACCAGTAGCACAGACACTGAGGGCAACAATTAATAAATGGGACCTCTTGAAACTGAGAAGCTTCTGTAAGGGAAAGGACACTGTCAATAAGACAAAAAGGTAGCCTACAGAATGGGAAAAGAACTTTACCAACCCCACATTAGATAGAGGGCTGATCTCTAAAATATATAAAGAACTCAAGAAACTAGACAGCAAAATATCAAATAATCCAATTTAAAAATGGGCAACAGAGCTAAACAGAGAATTCTCAAGAGAAGAAGCTCAAATGGCCAAAAGACATTTAAGGAAATGTTCAACATCCTTAGCCATCAGGGAAATGTAAATCAAAATGACTCTGAGATACCATCTTACACCTACCAGAATGACTAAAATAAAAAATACAGATGACAGCTTATGTTGGAGAGGATGTAAAGAAAGGGGAACACTCCTCCACTGCTGGTGGGAATGCAATCTTTTATAGCCACTCTGGAAATCAGTATGGCAGTATTTCAGAAAATTAGGAATCCACCTACCTCAAGACCCAGCAATACCACTCCTGGGCATATACCCGAAAGTTACTCAACCATACCACTAGGACATTTGCTCAACCATGTTCATAGCAGCATTATTTGTAATAGCCAGAACCTGGAAACAACCTAGATGCCCTTCAACCTAGATGCCCTTCAACAGAAGAATGGATAAAGAAAATGTGGTACATATACACAACAGAGTATTATGCAGCAGTAAAAAAACAATGTCATCATGAAATTTGTAGGTGAATGGATGGAACTAGAAAAATCATCCTGAGTGAGGTAACCCAGACCCAGAAAGACAAACATGGTATTTACTCACTCATAAGTGAATGTTAGAAGCAAATCAAAGGATAACTGGGCTATAATCCACAACCCCAGAGAAGCTAGGTAAAGAGAAGGACACTAAGAGGGACACACATGGATCACTCCAAGAAGGGAAAAGGGTTAAGATCTCCTGGGCAAACTGAGAGGGGGAATAGAGGGAATGAGATGGGAGGTGGGAACATGGGGGATAGACAAGGAGGAAGAGCAATGAAAGAGAGATCTTGACAGAGTGTACCATTAAGGGGGTAGGGAGAAATCTGCAGCTAGGGAAATCCCCAGGAACTCCTAAGCTTGTCCCCAGCTAAGACTCATAGCAATGGTGGGAGGATTCTTGAACTAACCTTCCCTTGCACTCAGATTGGTGTCTACCCTAATTGTCATCATAGAACCTACATCCAGGGACTTATGGAAGCAGATGCAGAGACCCACAGTCAAGCACTTGGCCAAGATCCTGAGAGCAAGGGGGGTCAGATGGGAAAAAACACAGAAATAGCTAAACCAAGCTAATGGGAGCTCATGGACTCTGGACTGACAGCTGGAGAGCCTGCTTGGGACCAAACTAGACCCTCTGAATATGGGTGAAAGTTGTGTGGCTTAATGTTGCAATGGGACCAGGACTTACCCTGGGTACACAAACTGGGTTTTTAGACCCCATTCCCTATGGTGCAATGCCTTACTCAGCCTTGATGCAGGAGGGAGAGCTAGGTCTAGCCTCAACATGGTATAACAGCCTGTGTTGACCACCCAAGGGAGGCCTTACTCTCTATGAGAAGGGGATGGGGGTATGGATGGGGGTAGATAGGGAAGCGGGAGAAGAGGAGGGAGGGGGGAACAGGTTGGTATGTAAAAGGAAAGAAAATCTTTTTTAATAAAAAAAGAAAGAAAACAAAAAGCAAATTATGTTCTTCAACATACAATGGCAAAGAATATACATTACCATTTCAAAATGGAGAAAAGAAGGCATAGTGAGAAAATACTGGACCAAAGCAAGACCAAAACCCAGAAGTGCAAACTCCAAATTCTGTATCGGTATGTCTGACATCAAAGCATTTAGATGGATAGATCTTTGGATCGCCTATTCCTTCCAGCTTTGTTGACTGCAACACACCCTGCCTGCAGCTCTCCTTAGTATACATACCATGGCTCTGGTATCTCTAGCATCTTTGGATTTCTAATGTGGTCCAGGCTTCACTTTCTTTTTTTTTTTTTTTAAATAGAATAGATTCTTCTCTCATACAATACATTTCTACCAGTTTCCCCTCCCTCCACTTCTCCCTGGCCCCATCCATTCCCCCTTTGTCTCCTTTTGGAAAAGAGCAAGCCTCTAAGAGACAATACCCAGACATGACAAAACAAAATACAATAAGACAAGGCAAAAGCCCTCATACTGAGGCTGGACAAGGCAACCCAACAGGAAGAAAAGAGTCCAAAGGAAAGGCAAAAGAGTCAGACACACTGGTTGCCACAGTTAGGAGTCCCACACAAACACCAAGCTAACAGCCACTACATATAGACAGAGGACCTGATGCAGACCCCTGCAGGCCCTAAGCTTGCCTCTTCAGTCTCTATGAGCCCACATGTGCACTGCTTGGTTGATTCACTGGGCCATGTCCCCCTGTTGTCCTCCATCCCCTCTGACTCCAACAATCTTTCTGCCCCTTCGTCTGAGGATTTTCCCAAGCTCCAAGGAGAGGGACCAGATGGATAACAATTTAGACACACTCTCTGTGTAATGTCTGGCTGTGGTCTCTGCATCCATTCTCATCTGCTGCTGGAGGAAGCTTCTCTGATAATGTCATTAATTTTTTTAAGACCAGTCATGTTTGGTTCTACCCTAGGTTTCTAGACTTTCTAATCTCCAGTTTGTAGCCATTCAAGCTGTATCAGGCATGGGCTCCCTCTCATGAACTGGGCCTCAAGTTAAATCAGACATTGGTTGGCCACTCCCACAAGTTCTGTACCACTATTGTCCTA
The DNA here is from genome assembly GCF_949786415.1 of Peromyscus eremicus. NCBI lineage: Eukaryota > Metazoa > Chordata > Mammalia > Rodentia > Cricetidae > Peromyscus > Peromyscus eremicus. The sequence continues at coordinate 16,148,347 of NC_081422.1, forward strand.
GTATATTTTGCAGGCAGGACAGATTGTAGGTCAAAGATTTTGTGGCTGAGTTGGTGTCCACCTTTCTCAGAGTACCTTTCCACACCAAAGAGACTACATCATAGGGTTCACAAGGCTCCATGCAGGCACCAATTCAATCTTTCCACATTCAGTGAGCTGTGTGGATATTGTCCTCAGCAATGGGGACTCCACTGTCAGTTTGTGGAGAGCTATCCTCTGTACTGGCATCATCCGGGGTTGTTTGTGGATCTCCACAGGACCCATTTGGCCAACAACTCAACTAAATGCAACCAAGCCCCCACTGGGAAACTAATTTTGGGAGTTAATCTTGTATCCAGCCACCTCACTGTGTTTATCAACTATAGGAGCCCTCTGCTGTGGACTTTTTAGGGTTACTTATGTATACTATCATATCATCATATCATCTACAAATAAAGACACTTGGACTTATTCCTTTCCAATTTGTATCCCCTTGGTCTCCTTCAGTTGTCTTATTGCTCTACCTAAAACTTCAAGTACTATATTTAATAGATATGGAGAGAGTAGACAACCTTGTCTTGTGTAGTTGGAATTTTCTTTGGGCTACCAACTAGCTCCAAAATAAAGACACAGAGACATTAATTATGAATACTCGGCCTTAGCTTAGGCTTGTCTCACCAGCTCTTTTAACTTCATTTAATCTGTTTCTATTCATCTATGTTTTAGCCTCGGGGCTTTTTACCTTTCTTTCATTCTGTATGTCCTACTTTCCTGCTTTCTCCATGTCTAGATGGCTAGACCCTGGCATCTCCCTACAGCCTTTTTTTCTTTCTTCCTTGGGCCTAAATCCTAAAATGATAAAAAATTAGAACTTTTTTTTTATCATGAAGAGGTGTTGGATTCTGTCAAAGGCCTATTCTGCATCTGCAATGAGCATGTGTATGGTGATATTTTATTTGTACTGAAATGTGATTTTATTTGTATGTTAATAAATAAAGTTGCCTGGGGGTCAGAGCTAGTAGTAAGCCATAGAGGAGCTGGGCATTCATGGTGCACGCCTTTAATCCCAGCACTTGGTAGGCAGAGCTAGGTAGATCTCTGTGTGGTCAAGGATATAGCCAGCATTGGAGACACATGCCTTTAATCTCAATACCAACCATAGAAGACCTGGAGGCCTGTACAGACAGGCAATGACGAGGCGGTCATGTGGTTGGGTTTACAACCAATGAGAAGGCAGAACAGAAAGTCTATATAAAGGCAAACACACAGGAAGTAGGTCTCTCTTGGCTGAAGAGGATCACTGAAGCAGGAAGGGTAAGGCTCTTAGCTCTGACCTCTTGGGCCTTTATCTTTACATTGGCTCTGTGTTTCTTATTTAATAAGACGGTTACTTCTACACATGTGTTTTTTTTTTCTTTCAGTTTGTTTAAATGGTGGGTTAAATTTATTGATTTTTTTTTATATTGAATCATCCCTGCATCTCTGGAATGAAGTCTACCTGATTATGGTAGATGATCTTTTTGATGTGTTCATTGATTTGTTTTGCAGTAGACTATTGAATATTTTTGGATCTATGTTCATAAGGAAAATTGGTAATTCTCTTTCTTTGTTGAGTATTTATGTGGTTTAGCAATGAGAGTAACTGTGGCCTCATAAAAAGAATTGGGTAACATTTCTTATATTTCTATTTTATGGGGTAATTTGAGTAGTATTGGCATTAATTCTTCTTTATAAGTCTGTTAGAATTCTATGCTAAAACCATCTTGCCCTGGGCTTTTTTTTTGAGACTTAATGATGGCTTCTATTTCACTAGGGGTTATGAGTCTGTTTAAATTAGTTATCTGATCCTGATTTAACTTTGATAAGTAATGCCTATTGTCTTGTTGGGGTTTCTATTGCTGTGAAGAGACACCATGACCATGGTAATTCTTATAAAGGTAAACATTTAATTGGAGGTGGCTTACAACTTCAGAGATTTAATCCATTATTCTCATGGTAAGAAGCATGGGTGGATACAGGCCAACATGGTACTGGAGAAGGAGCTAAGAATTCCACATCTTGGTCAGCAGGCAGCAGAATTGGGACTGTGTACCACACTGGGCATAGCTTGAGCATTTAAGACATCAAAGCCTACTCCCACAGTGACACACTTCCTGCAACAAGACCACAACTACTCCAACAAGGCCACATCTCCTAATAGTGCCACTCCCTATGGGCCAAGCATTCAAACACATGAGTCTATGGGGGCCATATCTATTCAAACCACCACATTCCATTCCCTGGCCTCAATAGGCTTATAGACATAACAATGCAAAATGCACTTAGTCCAACTTCAAAAGTTCCCATAGTCTATCACAGTCTCCTTCTGCTACCTGCAGATCAAGATATAGAACTCTTAGCTCCTTCTCCAGCACCATGTCTGGAGACATGCACACTGTCATACTTCTCACCATGATGATAATTAACTAAACCTCTGAAACTGTAAGCTTGCCCCAATTAATTGTTTTCCTTTATAAGGAGCTGCCACAGTCATGGTGTCTCTTTGTAGCAACAGAAACCCTAGCTAAGATACCTACTGAGAAAATTATCCATTTCTTTTATATTTTCTAATTTTGTAGAGTACAAGTTTTTAAAGTATGTTCTTATGATTCCCTGGATTTCCTCAGTGTCTGTTGTTATGTCCCCCCTTTCATTTTTTATTTTGTTAATTTGAATATTCTCTTTTAGTTAGTTTAGATAAGAGTTTATCCACCTTGTTGATTTTCTCAAAGAACTAACTTTTTGTTTTATTGATTCTTTGTTTTTGTCTCTGTTTCTGTTTTATTGATATCAGCCCTTAGTTTGATTTGGGGGGGGGGTTGAGGCAGGGTTTCTCTGTGTAACTTTGGAGTTGGCCCTGGATCTCCCTCTGTAGACCAGGCTGGACTCAAACTCACAGAGATCCTCCTGCCTCTGCCTCCCAAGTGCTGGGATTAAAGGCATGTGCCACCACTGCCCAGCTTCAGTTTGATTATTTATTGCCATCTACTCCTCTTCAGTGTGCTTACCTTTTGTTCTAGAGCTTTCAGGCATCCTGTTAAGTTGCTAGTATGACATTTCTCAAATTTTTTATGTAAGCACTCTTAGTGTTATGAACATTCCTCTTAGCACCACTTTCATTGTGTCTCATAAGTTTGGGTATGCTGTGTACGCACTTTCACTCAATGATAGAAGTCTTTAATTTTTTTATTTCTATCTTGACCCATTTCTCATTAAGTAGATAGTTGTTCAGTTTCCATGAGTTTTTAAGCTTTCTGTTGTTTCTGTTGTTGATATCCAGCTTTAATCTGTGGTGGTCTGATAAGATTCAGGTAATTATTTTAGTTTTATAGTATCTGTTGAGTCTTGCTTTGTGACCAAGTATGTGGTCAGTTTTGGAGTTCCATGAGGCACTGAGGAGGTATATTCTTTTGTGTGTGAGTAAAATATTCTGTAAATATGTTAGATCTACTTGGTTTATTTTGTCTGTTAGCTCCAGTATTTCTGTTTACTATCTCTGTGTGAGGGTCAGTTGTGATTTAAGCTGTAGTGTGTTTCTTTTTATAAAAGTGGGTACCCTTATGTTTGGAGCACAGATGTTAAGAATTGAGATGTCAAGTTGATGGATTTTTCCTTCGATGAGTATGAATGTCCTTCCCCATCTCTTTTGGTTAGTTTTGGTTTGAAGTCTACTTTGTTAGATATTATAATGGCAATACCAACTTGGTTCTTAGGTCCATTTGCATGGAATATGAACTGAGATAATGTCTATCCTTGATGTTGAGACATGTTTCTTAGATGCAGCAGGATGGAACCTAGTTTCACATCCATTCTGTTAGTTTGTGTCTTTTTTTTTTGGTTTTTTTTTTTTGAGACAGGGTTTCTCTGTGTAGCTTTGTGCCTTTCCTGGAACTCACTCTGTAGACCAGGCTGGCCTCGAACTCACAGAGATTCACCTGCCTCTGCCTCCCGAGTGCTGGGATTAAAGGCATGCGCCACCACCACCCAGTTTGTGTCTTTTTTTTCTTTCTTTTTTTTTTATTTAATACAGAATGCCATTTATTGAAAGAAGGAGGAGGTCTTAAATACAGGCTTACAGCACAATGGGAGAACCCCGGAGGGCAGAAGTTTGCTACCAATGTTTTACAATCTTGCATCTAAACTGTTAACGCCCATTATTCAGGATACACAGACAAGGGTCTTCCCTTAAGCATTCAGGAGGGTGGAACCCAGCAGGGAATTAGCATAGGGAGGATATCAAGGTCAAAGTAAGCAAGCAAGGCAACAGTTACCCAAAATGGGGGCCAGGGACCTACAGGTCCCTCTTTTACTAAAAAATGAGCTTCTGACTTAGGTTGCATGGGACGTCAGCAGGTCACCTTACCCATCATGGAGCTGCCTGCCCAGGCCACACAGGTGCTCTGTCTTAGGTTGGTGAGCGCCCCCCAGGTATTACCTGTTTCTGAATACTCACTATCATACAGGCTCAATCATATGAGCTGCCTGTTTTTTCTTTATGGTTTTTAGTTGTTCTTTTGCAGAGCTGCCAGCTTAAGTCATGCTGGGATCAAGAAAAATGGGCCTTGGCAGTTTGTGTTCCTGGAGCTGTATCCATGCCAGTGGATGTCCACATGCTCTAGAAGAGAATTTGACATTGCTGCTGCCGTTGTTGTTATAGCAGTGGCAGCCACCACTGCTACTGTTTCTGGGATTACCACTTCAAAATTGCTTACTACAGCTAGCACAGTGGAGACTCTAACAGCAAAAGTAGCTACCACAGTTAATTAATCTTTCATTCTATTGGGCATGATAAATTTAATTCAATAGTTATATACATTTCGATTGGCTTTGAAAATTATAAATTTATAAACTCAAGTTCCATTGGCTTTTGGGATACCATCTTACAAGGACTCCAATTTGCAGTAAGGCTCGTTAAGGAAGGGAATGGCTCAGTTGCCTTTAGCCTACTGGCTATGGGTGAGTTAGGAATTCTGTTGGTCTTTTCTGTGTTGAACACACAGATTTCAAGCCTAGCACTACTTTGAGATCTTTGAAAGCAGTAAATTCTGCAGTTCACACATGATTGAGCCTGTATGATAATGAGTATTTAGTTTGTGTCTTTATATTGGGGAAATAAGTCCATTAATGATCAATGTTTGTTGATTCTTGTTATTTTGTTGGTGGTAGTGGTGGTGGTGGTGGTGAGTGTGGTGTGTGGGTGTATGTGTGCATACATAGTTCCCTTCTTTTTTGATTGGTGTGAGATTATTTATTTCCTATGTTTTCATGGGTGTAGTCAACCTCTTTAGGTTGAAGTTTTCCTTCTAGCACCTTCTCTGGGCTGGATTTGTAGACAGATATTATTTAAATTTGACTTTATCATGGAATGTCTTCTCTTCAACCATGGTGACTGAAAGTTTTGCTGGGTAGAGCAATCTAGGCTGTCATCTGTAATCTTGTAGTCAGAAGTTTTTCTGTGTCCTGCCCAGTCCACAGCCGCTCAGAACCAAATAAACACACAGAGGCTTATATTATTTACAAACTGTATGGCCATGGCTCAAGCATTTTGCCAGCTAGCTCTTATATCTTAAATTAGCCCAAAACTATTGATCTATGTATTGCCACATGTTCCGTGGCTTTACCTGAATCCCATTACATGTTGCTCCTTGGGCAGCTCACTGGCATCTCCTCTCCTTCTTCCTGTCTCTCTCTTTAAATTTCCCATCTGCCTCTAAGCTGTTTTGGCCAAACAGCTTTATTTATCCACCAATCAGAGCAACACATATTCACAGTATACAAAAGACATCTACAGCACTTCCTCTTTTCTTTTTTTCACAAAGGAAAGTTTTAACTTTAACATAGTTGCTGTGGGATATTCTGTATGTCAAGTGTGTTGCTGATTGGTCAATAAATAAATCACTGATTAGCCAGTGGCCAGGCAGGAAGTATAGGCAGGACAAGGAGGAGAATAAAGCTGGGAAGTGGAAGGCTGAGTCAGAGAGACACTGCCAGCCGCCACGATGACAAACAGCATGTGAAGATGCCAGTAAGCCACGAGCCATGTGGCAAGGTATAGATTTATAGAAATGGATTAATTTAAGCTGTAAGAACAGTTAGCAAGAAGCCTGCCACGGCCATACAGTTTGTAACCAATATAAGTCTCTGTGTTTACTTTGTCGGGTCTGAGCAGCCATGGGACTGGCAGGTGAGAGAGATTTGTCCTGACTGTGGGCCAGGCAGAAAAACTCTAGCTACACGTAGTAAAATTACATATAATAGAACAATTACCAAGCAAGTATTACAGTTGCAATATCTAGTCTATTTGCATTTGGCAAATTCAGAGAAAATAATCTATTATCTATCCTATTTTGGTGAGTCCAAAATGTACCTGATTCACTTTCTATCCTAACTTATATTCCTAACAGAGAACTATCATATAATGTCTTTCAAATCTATACACTTTACACTTCCTTAGTGAGTTTCTTTTCTGAAATTTCTTAACAAGGAAAACTGTAACTACAACTATCTAATCTTCATCTCCGTCAGAGACCCAAGAAGGAAATAATATTACCTAGTAAAACAGGAAGTGCAAACAAGCGACTTTCAAAAACAAATGTGAGTTGACAGAAACAGCCACCTGCCTGGACAGTCACCCAAGGTTTCTCTGCACGTTGGGGCATTATCTTCAGCTTATAGGCTTAGCATATCTGATAGACTCATTTGTGAAGTAGAGTGTACACAAGGCCTACAGTTCAACCTCACATTCAGTGTGAGTATTCCATGTACCAGATAAACTTGAATTCTGCCAGTGTCCTGTCATGATTCAGGATTTTAAACACTGGAAATTGCTGGTATTTTTGGAATTCAGCTGCCTATTCTTCTCAGCTTGTGGGTGGCTTCATCTCCTTTAATAAATGCCAGTCTACCATTGAGAGGTCAGACTCTGTCAGCCTAGTTACTCCTTCAAGAATAACTATTTCAGCTACTATTCCACTGCACACCAGAAGCCATCGGTCCATTGCCTGTTCAGCTGCCTTCAAAGAAAGGGGCACTGTACCTTTTCTGGATTGCAAAGCCACTTCAGCAATGGTGCCATGTTGTCCTGGCCTCAGAGGACACCTGTTGCTAAAGCTGCAACCACACTTGTCTTGGCAAGGATTGGTAGTTCTTTGTTTTGTGTCCCATTTGTCCATTTTGGATAGCATACTGTCAGCAGTTGATAGGAGGGCATTTTGTTGCCCAGTGGCTAACTTTTGCCACAATGGAAGTAAAACTCCATATGTGGTTTTCTTCAATACCCATATATTCTCTGAAGTAGATTGGTGCTGCCAGGAGCTGACATGTCTCATAGTCATAACAAAAAGAAAAAAATTCTAAGCTATTAAAACATTTTAAATGCCATATTCTATAGATTTCTGAAGGGTTTGAAGATGACCTGTCTATCTAAAATATATCTCTGCTTGACCTTGAAAACATATCTAATATGACTAGAAGTTCGATTGTAATGTCTAACTATTGACTTTTATTTCTCTATATCCTAATAGTTGATAATAATAACTTTCAAGGATTAGCAAATTGCATTATATTGTTAAATGAACTGTATAAGTACAATGTCCTGAACAAGATTAGGAATATATGTACAGCATTTTCTACCAATATCAATCTCAATATATATAAGTTGTATACAATACATAAAAATCCAATCCAATGTAAAATATTTAAAACTAGTAATTGTCTTTTAAAAGTAGATTCAATAATCTACCTTTTTATCTATGTCATACCTATATCCTCTCTTTTCTCTTTTCAGAGTAGATTCAATAATCTACCCTTTATTCTATCATTTCTATATATCTTTTTTTAGTAGACTCAACAATCTACCTCTTATCTATATCCTTTCTTTTTTTTCAAACAAGAACCTTAAATCTAATCTCCTTTGTTTAGCCCTTTTCCTGACCATTAACAACAACAACTTGTAACCAACCCTCCTAAACAATGACAACTATCCCAAACCTGAAACCCATTGAAAGACTAAAAACCACCCACCCAACCTGACCTCTTGGGAATGTGGGCATTGTGTTCTTAAAATTGCTTCCTGCTGTTTGTGGGCAAAGGCATCTTTAGGGGATCCTGAAAAGAAAATTTGGGGGTTAAATGTCAAGTTACGGGAGAGGTGGCTATATCATTTGTTGTCCAGTCTCTGCATAATGTCAAAGTGCAGGGATTATCTCAAGTCCTTGTTTGAGTAGTCTGTAAAGCTGGATCATCATAGCTAGCCATCTTGAAATTGTTCTGAGCAGTTTGTAGTTCAAAGCTGATCTTTTGGTGATGTTTGTCAGCTTAGTTAACACAGAAAAACTTCTGACTACAAATGGCACCAAAACATGAGACCTAAAACCTAAGAAAGCTTAAAAAAAAAAAAAGATTTTAAAATGGAGCTAAAAACAGCTCCCTAGTTGTTTCTCTCAAGCCAGCCGTGAGCTACAGTATGGCAGGTTTGCAGTGGCATGTGGCCTTGAGTGCAGCATGGCAGATTCCCACCGCAGTACACAGCGGGTGTCTCCAAGCCACACAGTGCACTGCATCCTGACAGATTTAGCTTTTGCTAGTACAGAAAGTTAAAAAAAAAAAAAAAGAGGTTTCTGGGCTACATGCTGCTGGATGGAAGCATAGACCCACTGCTTCCCACAGTCAGTGGTGAGCCTGGTTCCCAGAGCTGGCTATAAATGTAGTTCTGCTATGTTAGAAAGCTGAGATGGGCAGAGCCAGCAGCCAAAGCTGCCATTTCAGTCCTAGTAATGCTGCAGTTTAAAGCAATAGATTCACAATAAGGCAGATTCAGATGAAATAAGACTTTAAATGGTTTACAGTACAGTACAGTGTAAAAATGTACATAGCCTTGGAAGAGAGAGGAAAAGGATAATAGACAGTTATATAAAGAAATCGTTTTAAAAAACAAAGTCTTTAAAGAGACAGTAAAGGTAATATAAAAAAATAAGCCACATAAAGATGGATATTACACAGAGAATCTGGATTGTGTTGTCCTTGATATTTTTAACTGCAGAAAGACATTTGATTGTAAAGGCTGCTAAATTAAGCCTCTGTGTGTGTGTGTGTGTGTGTGTGTGTGTGTGTGTGTTATCTTGACTTCAAAATTTGGACCTAAGGATATGTTGCTTTGGAAAGGAGGCTTTGCATTTGTTCCCACAGGAAGCAAGATGCTATAGATTTATTCCAGATTAAGATACATCGGGTTTGACCAGCCAAGACCCCCTGTAAGGTCTCCATGGCCCAGATGATCCAACATCTAGAATGGTTTCAAGGCAACTGGCTCAGACGATGCAGCCTCACAGACTACTCCAGTCAGGACTTGACCATAATTCTTCATTTTCTCAGGATCCCCATAAGAATACAGCACCCACTATCAGCAGGAAGTAGCCTAGAAAATTACACCCACATTCCCAAAAACTGGATTATGAATGTTTGTTTTTGTTTAAGTTGTTGGTTACAAATTGTTATTGGTCATAGTCAATATCTTTCTAAAAGAAAAAGGGGGATAGGATAAAAGGGTGGAATGTTGAACCTACTTTTAAAGAGCAACTTGTTTAAAATGTTTTACATTGGTATAGATTTTAGTTTATTGATACAAATTTAGAGTTGTTTTTGTTATACTATCTGTATATTTCTACTCTTGTTTAAGGTATTATGTTAATGTAACTCATTTAAATTGTAATGGATAATTAAAAAATACAGATTAATAGTCTTCTATGATAGTCAAACTTATAGTCATGTTAAGTTCTAGGTATACATAGATATAATTCAGTTAGGTAGATAGTCTTCAAATACTTCAAAGGCCTACAGAATATGGCATTTAAAATGTTTTAAAAACATAGACTTTCTAGACAGTGAGACACACCTGCTCCTGGCAGCACCAATTTACTTCAAAGAGAGAAATGGGCATTGAAGATACTCCATATGGAGTTTATCTTCTTCTTGGCAAAAATAGCCATTTGGGCAAGAAACTGTTCTTGCCTGGACTGCTTGACAAAATGTTGCATCAATTGGACATGAAGGACCCATAGGAAGGTGACCACTGAACTTTGCAAGGCAAAATGGTCCTTCAGGTTCCTGCTTCACAGAAGAAACTGCCAGACATTCTACAGGACACAGAGAAAAATGACTGAGAGACTAGGCCTATGGGCTGAAGATAGATGCCCCAAAACTGCAGAGGAACTTTGGATGACTGTCCAGGCAGGCAGCTGTCTCTGTCATTCTAGATTTTTGGAAGTTGCTTACAATGCACTTCCTGTTTACTTAGGTAATATTATATCCTTCTGGGGTCTTTGATGTAGTTGAAGACTAGATAGTTATAATTTTCTTTGGTTATGATAAAAGATAAATTAGATATGAAACTTTAGACTCACAGATATAGAATAGAATATTTTCTTTAATTTTGCCAAATACAAATAGACTAGATATTGTAACTGTAATTCTTGCTTGATAATTGTTCTATTATATGTAATTTTACTATGTTAAAGTTTAAAACCTTCCTTTTTGAAAAAAAGAAAAGAAAGAAAAAGAGATGTGCTGAGGATGTCTTTTGTATGCTGTGAATATGTGTTGCTCTGATTGGTTGATAAATAAAGCCGTTTGGCCTATGGCAAGACAGCTTAGAGGCAGGTGGGAAATTCAAAGAGAGAGACAGAAAGGAGAAAGAGATGCCAGAGAGCTGCCCAAGGAGCAACATGTAATGGGACACATGTGGCGATGCATAGATCAATAGTTATGGGCTAATTTAAGATATAAGAGCTAGCTAGCAAAAGGCTTGAGCCATGGCCATGCAGTTATAATTAATATAAGCCTCTGTGTGTTTACTTGAGGATGTGTGTGGGAGAGATTTGTTCCAACCACCAGCAGGCCAGGACACAGGAAATCTTCCAACTACATAGTCTTATAGAGTCTGCAGCACACCTGTCCAGGCCCTTCTGCCTTATACAGTCTCCATTGAGAGGTCAGCTGTAATTCTAATAGCTCTGCTTTATATGTTACTTAGTCTTTTCCCCTTTTAATATTCTTTCTTTGTTCCTTTCATGGTGAACAATGATAAGAAGTGTAAGCCAAATAAACCCATTCCTCCCCAAGGTAACTTAGTCACAGTGATTATCATAGTAATAGTAACTCTAAGACAATAACCCTCAAAAAACTCATTGTTTCACCCAGTTAGACTTGGTAGAATTATTTTTTTAGTCTTTCATTGGTACCCCACCTAAAGTGAATAGACATTTATTTCTGTCTACCCAAGAAAAGTTAAACATAATTAGCATACAAACATGTACCTATAAAACCTAATATGATTTGGAGAGGGGTAGTTACATGGCTGTGATGGGTGATAAGACATGCAATTGAGGCTGGTGCATATAAAAGTGGAGTTTTCATGAGGTCAATACTGATAATGGCTATATTTCCTCATGTGCTATGGAATGGTATACCTTGCTGTAGAATATGAAATAAGTGGTTGTATGCTCCCTGTGATGGGTGATGAAATATGCAACCAAGGCTAAGCCATCTGAGAGTCAAGTATTCTTACGGGGAATCCTAGGGTAACCACTTTCTTCTATATGACATAGGAGGGCATGCCCTCTTGAAAAGAGTACAGGATGCCCTCTCCCCAAATGGCTAATCTATAAAAAAATATAATACTATCTCTGAATATAACACATATGGGACAGAACTGTAAGCAGGATGTAGTGGCAGCTGCATGATCTTTGCAGTAGACAACAGAGCTGTTTTGCAGAAAGAATTTGCCCTTCTAAAGTAGGAATTACAATGAGAAAAAACATGGGTGCTATCCTCTGCATTAGGCTGTGATCTGGCAGGAAGAGTAGAAAACATAGAGATGGAAGCATTGGCTTACTGATTTTTACAGCTAGAAAAAAAATGGAAAAGAAACAATATCCAAGTTTGAGCTATGTTAAAGCATCATTCTCAGAATCCTAAAACTTGAAACACATTGAGAAAAAAATCAACCCATGAGCGGGAATGAAACACAAGTGGCAGAAGATATACCTCAAAAATCCATGATTCAGCATGCAGACAGCACCCAGCACAGGGAACTGTTATCACAAAATATTCGGCATCTGAACTGCTTGAAGTGGAGAAAGATTTATTTAAATAAGAAATGAAGGAGCTGCTCATATCCTGGCCATTAAGGCTACGAGATATGGGAGCCAAGGAGGATCAGTCTGAATAACACGAGAAACTGAGTTACATAACTAAGCATCATCTTTGAGACAAAGGCTGCATAACCTAGAGGCAATGAGAAGGAAATCAGAGGATAGATTGGTCAATACAGGCCTTCAGGGGCACTTGGTTATTGCCTGTTGAAGTTCCCACAAATATCTAGGACTGTAAGACAGTAGGATTGGCATTGCTGGGGAGATTCGAATGTCAAAGATAGTGTGTGATACCTATTCACCAAGTTAGATAGGACCATGTTCATTGGAGAATAAAGGAAGACTTGATTCAGAAGGGACCTGGGATTGAAGCTTTAAAGGCTTTACTAGTCCCAAGTGAAATGTAATCTTTACAGGGTCTTGTGAGGAGGCTCTGGCAGAGCTAGATATTCACACCAGCATGTAGTTTATGAAGTGCTAACAAAATCAAAAGGGGAGGAGAGAAGGGCAAAACAGACAAAGAGGTCTGTCCAGGTTATTCAAAGGCAAAGGTGTAGCTAGAGTTTTCCTGCCTGGCCCACCTCAGGACAAATCTCTCTCACCTGCCAGACCCACAGCCGCTCAGATCCGACCAAGTAAACACAGAGACTTATATTGGTTACAAACTGTATGGCCGTGGCAGGCTTCTTACTAACTGTTCTTACAGCTTAAATTAATCCATTTCTATAAATCTATACCTTGCCACGTGGCTTGTGGCTTACCGGTACTTTACATCTTCCTTGTCCTGACGGCGGCTGGCAGTGTCTCTCTCACTCAGCTTTATTCTCCTTGTCCTGCCTATACTTCCTGCCTAGCCAATGGCCAATCAGTGTTTTATTTATTGACCAATAAGCAACACATTTGCCATACAGAACATCCCACAGCACAAAGGTAGCAAGATTTGTGTCAAGGAGTTCCTAGAGAGAAAAGGCAAATGCTGTGCTACTGAGTTAGAGTTATGACTGGCCCAACGTGGGTGCTGGGAACCAAACTCAGTTTCTGGAGTATTTTACAAACCAAGAGTTTACCACAGTTATAACTCATAAAGCAATGCTGGGAAAAAAATTAAGCATGTTCTAGGGGTGGGCAGTTATTCCCAGTGTATTGAGTACATTTTTCTCTGTAAGAATATATACTAGAGTTATAGATTGTTCACTCATCCAAGGCTCCCTTCAGGAAGCAGATACAACCAAGGAAAGGCAAGGGCCATGAGGCTGGCCTAGGACCTGCAAGCACAGGAAGCTGACTCCAGTGGCAAGCCCAGCAGGCTAGAGCATGGCCCTGCTGCCTCTTGGTTCTGGGCCTGACTTAACAGTTCATGCTTGTTCCACTAAGACTATCATATTCTAAAGCAATCCCAGTGAACCTAACGTATTGCTCTCTCAAGTAAACATGACAGAAGTGATGGGATCTTTCATGGTGCACTGGACATTGCAAATGTATTTGGTATTTCCTTAACCATCCAAGCTCAACTGGCACTTATTTAGAGTACACAGTAGTAGGCCTTCAGAGATCTTGCCATCTTAAAAAAAAAAAAAAAAAAAAAAAAAAAAAAAAAAAAAAAAAAGTTTCCTTACACATTGCCAAACCTTTTGGAAAAGCATCAAAAAGTACGGTAAAATTAGGTTAAGACTTTCAACAAAACACCATGTGCAAATGAAAAGAGCCACTCCAATAAAGCACAAGAGTGCTGAGTGAATAATCCCAGTGCCAAGGATGAGCTACTTTAGGAGTTGATGGCCAGTGAATCATTTGAATCCCCACAAGCCATTAAGATCTATGGCTGTTGGTTGTGTGCCAAAATTAGATAATTTCCTACTGCTGAAGACCAATACATGCTCTGACTGCAGAACATGGAGAAATCAGGCTACAATGGAGCTGGGATATCTTTTCCTGGTGTCTGGCTTTCATAGTATCAGCGATAGTACAGGCTGCTGGAAAACTTTAACAACAGTCCTAGAGATATGAACTCTGAGTATTTTACTACTAACACGTCAGGGGATGTGTGCACAAGGGAATCAATAGTGGCGTGACTACTGTGAGCATTATCAACTGCTTCATAATTGGATTTAAGGCTACTGCACACCGATGAGGGAAGCTTCATTTTTGCAGAGGGCAATGGTTACTATGGAGAATCCTAACTAGTCAAGCTGCCAAGAGTGACTGTTAGAGTGGCCTAGTGGACCAATGCTCAGCTGTAAACAGACGAAAATAACCCAGAATCTATACATCACCCCCAAAGTTCAGACAACATTGTATAAGGGCAGATGCAAAGAACGTAAGAGCTAGATGAAAGGTTGTGCATCTGTTTTCTCCCTTTCTTTTTAGAGGGAGGAAAGATACATAAAACTCAAGAAGCTAGTGAAACAAGATTCAGGAAGTTCAGAAAGCTACAAGATTCCCAAGGACACTTTATAAAGATTATAATAACAAACTACTACTACGTAGAGACTCTCCAATGGATACTGCCTGAAGAATGAGCAGGGAGGTTCAAGAATGCAGCGTTCATGAATCATCACCAATTCCAGGGGGGGCTCCACAGTGGCACAACTGCCTTTGAATCACCCATGCTCCTGAAAGTAACCCCGTCTAAGTCACTATTCTACTGCTATGAAGAGACATCATAACCAAGACAAGTCTTATAAAAAGTATTTAATTGGGGGCTGGCTTACATTTTCAGAGGTCAGTCCCTTATCATCATGGCAGGCAGTATGGCAGTATGATGACAGACATGGTGTTGGAGAAGTAGCTGAGACTTCTATATCTTGATCCATAGGCAGAGTGAAACTGGGTCTGGCACAGGCTTTTGAAATCTCGAAGCCTACCCCAACACATCCTCCAACAAGGCCACACCTTCAAATCCTTCTCAAATGATGCCACTCACTGGTGACTAAGCATTCAAATATATGCACCTATGGGGCCATTCTTATTCAAACCACCAGAAACCCCTAACCCTTGTTCCTGTAAGTAACCCCCAAAAGTTCAGTGGCTCATCAAGCTCTATTTGGATGGAATAGTTTCTTTGATCTGTGATCAGTGCCCTACCTGGGGTGAATAGCTGTTTATTTCAATTGCCCCCAAAAACTAATACAACACAAATGATTAGTACACATACACTGAGGTATTCAAAACATTGAAAGTACACCTATAAGGACACCTAAAATCCATGGCTGTGTGAGCACACAAGATTTCAGAACATATAGAAGCATTTGCCATAATCCATACACATAATTTGTCTTCTGTGTGAATCACATTTAGCAAAGGCAGTGAAATACATTTTTTTAGTTCTAGTATTTCTTTTCTTAAAGTTATTCTCTACTGTGAGATCACAGGTGAACATTAAATTACTTAGCAGGCACATAACTGCTACACATATCACATATCAATAGTGCTTTGCTCTATTGCAGTTGTTCACATACTAAGCAAAGCCTGAGATGATAATCAAGTTTCCATGTTACACTGTATAGTCTCCTACTTGACAGACTGTGAGTAGACTCCAGTTACTTTTCCAAGTTCACTACATTCATAGATCTTCTTGAGTGTGAGGCCCCCGTGTATTTTAGGATTCATTTTTAATTATGTGTATATCTGTGTATGAGGCACATGCAAATGCAAGTGCCCACAGAGGCCAGAGCCAGATCTCCCTAGAGCTGGAGTTACAGATGGTTATGAGTGGCCCAACGTGGGTGATGGGAACCAAACTCAAGAAGAGCAGTCCATCTGTTAAGCTATTTCTAGGACAACTGACTACCTGTGCTGAGCTTAATAATGTGAATACAAAAATGTGCACACTTCTTAATGCACTTTCCTCATTCTTTACATGAGTTTCACTCTGTGATTATTTATATTCCATATGATCAGAAGAATAAGTGAAGCCTTTTGCATATTCTTTCCATTTAGAGTGTATATCCACTGAAGTATGAACAGTAGAAGCTTTCTCAATTCCTAATAATCATGGGGTTTCTCTACAGTATGTGTTCTTAACTGTTTACTAATGGCCAAGTGCTCAGTAAAGGCTTTCCCACGGTTCTTATATACATAGTACAGGTCACAGTCAAAGAGTTTCTCTCCTATGTGACTTCTTAGATGTTAAAGATGTGAGGAAAGAAGTGAAGGCATTCTGACATTCTCTGAATTCATATGGCTTTTCCCCAATGTGAGTTAGTACAAGTGTAGTAAAGCCAGTGTGGCCACCAAAGGCTTTTCCACACTCTTTACATTGATATAATTTTAGTCCAGTGTTAATTCAGAAGTGCATCTTAAGGCTGCAAATTTCTAAAAAATTTTGTACATATCTGATATTCAAAAGGCGTCTCACCAGTATGAGTTTTCATATGTTAAGTGAGTTAAGAAAAGCTGGTGAATGCTCTCCCACATTGCTAATACAGATAGGGTTTCTCTCCAGCGTATGTTCTCTTATGTGTCTGTGAAGGTATGAGCACTCACTGAAGGCTTTCCCACAATCCTTACATTCATAGGGTTTCTCTCCAATGTGAGTTTTCATGTGTCTACAAAGGTAGGAGGAACGTGTAAATGCTTTACCACACACTGTACACTCAAATGGCTTCTCTCCGGTGTGAGTTCTCAGATGTGCAGTAAGATATGAGGAAGACGCAAAGGCCTTTCCACACTGATAGCATTCAAAGGGCTTCTCTCCTGTGTGACTTCGTACATGTTCAATAAGGCCTGCGGATGTACTGAAGGCTTTCCCACACTCCTTACACTCATATGGCTTCTCCCCAGTGTGAGTCAATACATGTGTGGTAAAGCTAGTCCGTCCACTGAAGGCTTTCCCACAGTCCTTACATTGAAATGGTTTTATTCCAGTGTGAATTTGGAAGTGCTTCTTAAGGCATGAGGAATTCCTAAATGATTTTGTACACACCTGACATTCAAAGGGTTTCTCATCAGTGTGAATTTTCATATGTTCAGTTAGTTGATAAAAGCTAGTAAATGCCTTCTCACATTCCTTACAATCATAAGGCTTCTCCCCAGTGTGTGTTAGGGAATGTTTATTAAGGCACGAGCGCACAGCAAAGGTTTTTCCACACTCCTTACAGTTATAGGGCTTCTCTCCAGTGTGAGTTCGCATGTGAATTCGAAGGTAGGAGGAACGTGTAAACGCTTTCTCACAGACTGTACACTCAAAGGGCTTCTCTCCAGTATGAGTTCTCAAATGCGCAGTAAGATAGGATGAAGAAGCAAAAGACTTTCCACATTGGTTACATTTAAAAGGTTTCTCTCCTGTGTGACTTCTCATGTGCTCAGTAAGTCCTGAGCATTTACCAAACACTTTCCCACACTCTGTGCACTCATATGACTTCTGCCTTTTATGACTTTGTACATGTGTAGTAAGGCCTGAGTGTGCCGTAGAGGCTTTTCCACATTCCTTATCTTCATAGCATTTCTCCAAAACAGAACAATTTGTGGACTGAGTAAAAGCTTTCTTACTTTGCTCCCATTCACGGAGATTTTCTTTACTGTGGGCTTTGCTGTGTGCCTTAAGTTGCAACTGATTAACAAGGGATTCGCCAAAATCACTGGATTCAAAGGAATTGTCCTGAATGCATGTCCTCTGGTAAGCAATGCTTGGCGTCCGAGCAAAGGCTTCTTCACATCGAATCAACACAGAAAGTTTCTCTTCAGCAGAGGTTTTCTTGACTAAAAGAAGTAAGTCTTTCCTATGCCAATTATATTCAGAAATCTTTTCTGTATTACAAATATTCATATATGTCTGAAGGCATGGGTGTTCACTGAAGAATTTTCCAACCCTCTTAGAATCAAAGAGCTTCCCTCCATTGTGGCTTCCTGCCTGTTGAAAAAGAGATGAATGAGTACTAAAAATTTTTTCAGACTTATGTAGGACATTCTTGGGGTAACCCTAAAGCACAAAGCTTCATGCTAGGAAACAGGTCCCTGTGGGCAAAGACTACTTCTCTCAAAGATATTTTGTTCATGCATAGAAATATCACAGAATTCCAAATATTCTCTGACTTTGGAAACAAAAAAATACCTTTGTTAATCTTGCCAGTTGTGTCTCATTTGATATATCTGACCAAAAACTGTCCAGCTGAAGTTCTGTCTCAAGTTCCATTTTCCTTTCTGAAATAAAACATTAAAAAAATACACATACAAACATTTATACAACAAAATGGGATGTTAAGTATTTATTCTGATATTAAACATGCTAAATTAACAAAGCAAAGATAGAATTAAACATATTGATTATATAATCAAATTCAACTATATAATGCTATAATTTGACAGTCATAAGGATCTAGGGTCAAAATACAATTAACAATTTTTTTCTTTTTACATTTATTTACTTAATGTGTATGTGCACAAGCATGTGTGCATACATGCATACATGGCATGGCACAAGGTTGGAGATTAGAAAAAAAATTACTAGAGATGCTGAAAATATCTCAAAACCTGAAGTCCAAGGACTTCAGTGTTCAGATTTAAGTTGGTCTTTTGGTTTTTACATTTATTTGTTTATTTTGTATGCATTTGTGTGTGTGCATGTGTACACATAAATATAGGCTTGCACCATGTGGGTTCAGGGAATCAAACTCAGGTAGTCAAATTTGGTAGCAAGTTTCCTTACCTGCTGAGGCATCTCATCAACTCTCTTTTAAAGTTTTTTCATCAGTGGCATTGAGAATGGATTTGCTCAAAATAAAATGTATTATATATGAAAAAAAATTTCCTGTGGCTGGAGAGAAGGCTTAGCAGTTAAGAGCGCAAAACCTAGGTTCAATTCCCAGCACGTACATGGCCGCTCAAAACTCTCTGTAACTCCAGTCCCAGGGCTCCACAGGCACTGCACACCTGGTGCACAGATATATATGTAAGCAAAACATTCATGCAAATAAAATAAAAATTTAAAAAAAAAACATTTTCTGAAAAAGCTTCCTAGTACTTCAAAACAATGCTGAACTTGTCGATAAGAAATCATTTTAACCCATGCTCAACCTGGAGACTGCCTTGTTCCACTGTAGTCAACAAATTTACTTCCTTCCTCCAACCAAGAGATCAGGCTGGGTTTGACAAGCTGAACTCCTATACATGGGAAATGATATATCAATGACAGAGGCTGACAAAAGAGATAACAAAGCTTCCCATGAAAGAGAAATTATATTTCTAATGAAACATGAGAATTATTATCTTTTTTGAGATAGGGTCTCAGGTGGCCCAGACAGGCCTTGAACTCACTATGTAGCCAAGGACAACCTTGAATACCTGATCCATGCCTCTATCTCCCAAGTACTGAAATTATAGACATGCAACACCATGTTTAGTTTTATGCAGTACTGGGAACTGAACCTTTTGTGTATGTTAGACAATTACTCTACAAATACTGCTACATCCCCAGCCCCTAGAACTGTTTTTATAAAGATTTATTTTTATTTTATGTATGTTAATATTTGCCTACATGTATGTATGTATACCATATGTATGCAGATTCCCAAGGAGGCCAGAAGAGGGTGTCAGATCTTCTGAGATTAGAGTTACAGATAGTTATGAGTTGCCATGTGGATGCCAGGAACTGAACCTGGGCCCTCTACAAAATAGCAAGTGCTCTTAAACACCTAGTCATCTCTCCAACTCCTAGAATTAGTTTTGAATAGTTCAAAATGCAAATACTCATTATTTGGGCTATATTTGACTCCTGATATCACATTCAGCCCTAAACATATAGTAAAGCCAGGCAACTGTGGCAAACACCTTTAATCCCAGCACTCAGGCTGTTCAAGGACAGTCTAGTCTACAGAGCCCCAGGACATCTGGGACTACACAGAGAAACCCTGTCTTGGAGAAAAAAATAGATATAAACATTACCAAGATTTCTTCAAATTGGATGTAACAGAAATGGAGAAAGATCTTCAATATCATGGGAAATGACTATACCAATAGTTGTTTAGTTTTTTGTTTGTTTTGATTGTGTTGAGACACTGTCTTGCTATGCAGCCCTGGCTGGCCTTGTACTTGTTATATAGGTCAGGTGGCCTTGAGTTTGTAGCAGTCCTCCTGCCTCAACCTCCTGCATGCTGGGGTTATAAGGTGCATCATCATGCTCAGCAAGTTGTTACCATTAAGAGTGAAACATTCACATGGGAAAATAGTGAAAACAGGAAGACAAATGAAGATTTTTCTGATGTAGTATATCAAAGATAGAGTATAAAGTTGTACATTTCTAAGGAAATGAGAGTGATGCTACTAACTCTAAAACCACATTTTTGACAACTGCCAATAACAGATTAAAATGTTCTAGAGTAATAACAACGTCTCTATTGTTTCCCATTATATTCACAGTTACATCATCAATCTTGAAAAAAACGTACTTTTCTTCCTTAAAAGGATACAGGAGATAATGACGGTCTTACCTACTGTGGTCACGTTCTGGTAGTTCTCCAGCATCACATCTCTGTAGAGGTTTCTCTGAAATCCATCCAATAAGTTCCACTCTTCTTTGGTAAAGTACACAGCCACATCTTCAAAGGTCACTGAGTCCTAAACCATCACACGCATGCCAATTTGAGCAAAGTGACATCACTTATGTTCACTGGAGAAATGCAAAGGTTACCCACATGACTATAAAGGAGTCTGTCTCCCATATTCTATGCCAGAGTTCAATGATACCAAGACATCTCTATTCACACTCATTCTGAGGACCTCATATAATCAATCATCTGATTTTTGGAACCACTTACTCACAAAGTTATACTTCTACAACTTACACAGGGAGCTCTTCACAGCCTGTTGATCTATACTGTAAATACTCATAAGCACAATACAAAGACTTGATAAATATGGGACAAGCGATGGCTTATCAGTTAAGAATACTTGTTGCTCTTACAGAGGACCTGGATTTGGTTCCTAGAATACACACTGTAGTTCACAACTATTTGTAACTCAAGAGGATTCACCTTTCTCTTCTGACTTCCATGGGCAGCAGGCATATATATGGTATACATGCATATATACAGGCAAAACACTCATACACATAAAATTAAAATCTATAAAGAAAATTTGTTAATGATGTATGAATGCATTCTTGGAGAAAGATATCTGCATCTTCCTTATCATCTGCTATAACACTAAGAAAAATAAATTAGGCTATCAGTACCAGGAAAGTTAAGACTAGCGTGGTTACTAAAACACTAAGGTAATCTCTTTAAGGGTAATCTCTCACCAATGTGAGACACACCCTCCCAGGAAAATCCAACCAGGGACTTAGTTTTGAGATGTTCTTTGATGTCATTGTTGTTCTGATGAGCTCTGGGGACAGTTTTACTCACAAGGAAATGTGTTCTCTGTTGATCTAATTATCACACCTTTTGGAAAGATACTAATAAAATCAATTTTATTTTTAGATAACCTCTATATTTTTCATTATTATAGTACCTCTTCAGAAACATCACTCCATCTTGTATGAATTTCATTTCTCAAGTAACTTTCCACGTCTCAATTTTCTACACTGGAATTCTTTAGTCTTCTGTGAATGTACAAAATAAAAACTATCCTAGTGCTTCATGTCATTAATCCCAGTGCTCAGGAGGCAGAGGCAGGTGGATCTCTGAGTTCGAGGCCAGCCTGGTCTACAGAGCGAATTCCAGGACAGCCAGGGCTACACAGAGAAATCCTGTCTTGAAAATATATATCCTAGATATCCTAGTGGTTCACATCTTTACAGCACTTGGAAGGGAGAGACAGAGATCTGCGAGTTCAAAGCCAATCTTGGCTATATAGCAAGTTCCAGACTAGCTAGGGTTACATACTGAAACCCTAGAATAAGCAAAAGGAAAGAAAATTTAAAAAGAAAGGAACATTAGGAGCTGACAGTGTAGCTCAATGACAACACACAGAAAGAGATCCTTTGTTAAACTTACCATTTGTATGTCTCGGGAAATACGTCCTCAGCAAATCCTGTTGATATCTTAGATGTTTGGGATTGTTTCTAAAATATTTTCCTGTTCTGAAATTTTACAAACAAAAAACAAATTTCAGTTTCAGGACAGAAAAGGTAAAGAAATTAAAAATCAGTGAGAGGTAAAAAAAATTGTAGTCCTATTTGCAGTTGTTTTCAAAATAAATATAAACACAGTGAGGGCAAAGAGATGGCTCAGTAGGTAAAGGTGCTCACTGTAAAACCTGATGCCGGAGTTTGGATACCCAAGACCCACATTATAGGAGACCAGACTTCTGAAAGCTGTCTTCTAACTTACCCTTATACGGTGGCATGCATGTACACATCTCCCCCCCCCCCCCCGCCTCTCTTCACACACACACACACACACACACACACACACACACACACACACTCACTCACGCTTCCAACTACACTGAACTTATCAGTGACCAGTTCTGCCCTCTCATTCTGTTCTTTCTATTGTTTTTTAATATATTTAGTCCTGGGAATGGAATTCAGGTCATTTGGATATCCTTACCCACTTATCCATCCCACTAGCCCTCCAATTATTTTATTCCCAAAATATCAGACTGGATTAAACTTTGAAGTCTGATAGAGAAAATGTAAGTCTTATAACACCATGCTCTGGCATTAGACTACTTGGTGATTTTAAAACAGCAGCGAGCCAGGCACGGTGGCTCACACTTGTAATCCAAGCACATTGGAGGCAGAAGCAAAAGGACTGTACCTGATGCCTGACTGGTCAATAGAGCAAGCTCCAGGGCCACATAAGAGACGCTCTCAATTTAAATAAACAAACAAACCAGGAGCCCTGGCCCCTCTAATGTATGCTGTAATCTTAGGTGTACAAAAAGCTGAGGTAAGATTACTTGACCTCTGGAGCTCAGGGTTACACAAGACACTGTCTCAAGGAAAAAGCATAGGGGCAAAAAGAAGGAGGAAAATATAATTTCACTTTTATTTAATTTTGAATCAATTAGCAACATAGCATGGGTTTACTCAATCTCTGACTCAAATTACATCAGGTGCTCTCAGGCTGATAGGGAGTGGCACTATTAGAAGGTGTGGCCTTGTTAAGTAAGGGAAATGTGTAACTAAGGGTGGGCTTTGAGTTTTTAGAAGCTCAAACCAGGCCCAGTGATGCTCCCTTCCTGCTGCCTCCTGATCTGGACTTAGAACAATCAGCTATCCCTCCAGCACCATGACTGCCTGCATGCATTCATGTAACCCACCATGACCATAATGAACTAAACCTCTGAAGTGTAAGTCAGCCCCAATCAAATGCTTTCCTTTCTAAGAGTTGCTGTGGTCATGGTGTCTCTTTACAGCAATAAAACACGAACTAGGACAGTGGGTATGGCAGCTGACCTGTAATCCCAATGGGTAGAAGCAACAGAGACAGAGAGTCCTCAAGAGCAAGCTCGTTAACTATACTAGCAGAAAAGGCAAGCTCCAGGTTCAGCAAGAGACCTTGCCTCAATATATAAGGTGCAGAGCAATTGAGGAAGATGCCCAACATCAACCTTGGGTCTCCACACACACACGCACACTTTTGCAACCATACACACATGTGCCCCCTCACATACAAATAGGTACATGTGCACATACATCACACATACATATACAATTATTAACTAAAGTAAGATTTTTGAGGCCATGTCTAGCTGTGTATACTTTTAATCCCAGCACTCTAGAGGCAGAAGCAAGCAGATCTCTGTGAGTTTGAGGCCAGCATGATCTACACAGAAAGTTACTGACTAGTCAGGGATAAATAGTGAGACCCTGGAAGGACTAGGGAGACCAGTCATAATGACAAGCACCTGTAACCCTAGCTACTAAGAACTGCACTAGGATCACTAGGAAGAAAATAGGAAGGAAGGAACAAAGGATAGGAATGACTGTTGCTATAGAGCTTGCAGAGGACCAGCTGATGAAGTCTTTGTGCTTTGTGATGATTTGAATAGGTATGGCCCCCATAGACTCATGTGTTTGAATGCTTGGTCCAATGGGCGGTGGCACTATTAGGAGGTGTGGCTTTGTTGGAGGAAATATGTCACTGTGGAGGTGAGCTTTGAGGTCTTATATGCTCAAACTATGCTCAGTGTGGTATAGTTTCCTTCTGCTGCGTGTGGATCAAGATGTAGAACTCTCAGCTCCTTCTCCAGCACATCTGCCTGCAAGCCACCATGTCGCACCATGATGATAATGAACTGTAAGCCAGCCCCAATTTTTAATGTTTTCCTTTATAGGAGTTGCTGTGGTCATAGGGGTCTCTTCACAGTAATAGAAACCCTAACTAAGATATGCTCGTATGAAGATTTCCATCATCTGACCTCTCAGGAGCTACTAGAGTTCTTGAGTGGACTAGTAACAAAAGACTTTGTTACTTGGGGGAAAAATGAGATTTTTCCATTTAATACTGCCTCTCAGACTCTCTGTAAAGGAAAACCAGGGCTTATTCCCAGAATCCCATGGAGGATTTTCAGATTGACCTATAAAGCACATGCCAGACACTAGGTTGCTGGTGACCAATGACCTTCCAGGGTGTTACTTATAGGTATGGCAAGCTGCAGAGGACAATGCAGCTGAGAACCCTCCCCCGGCTCAGAGCAGCAGGTCCTTGTCCTGGGAGAATTGGTTTCAGGCTCCATTGATTCAATGGAAGGAAGTCAGGTAAGTGTGGCAGGCTCTCTGCGAGGTGACTTCAACTGCAGCCCTGTCAGCACTCCTGAGACTCAGCTGTTGTATCTGCTGCAAGTGCTTCAGATTCTGTGTTAAAAAGTCTGGATGAGCTGGACAGTGATGGTGCACACCTTTAATCCCAGCACCTGGGAGGCAAAGGCAGGCAGATCTCTGAGCTTGAGGCCAGCCTGGTCTAGAGCGTGAGTTCTAGAATATCCAGACCAACACAGAGAAACTCTGCCTCAAAAAACCAAAACAAACAAACCAAAACTTCTGGATGAAATGCCCAAAGATTGCTGTGGCTCTGGCAGCCCAGATGTCTCTCTGTTCTGTGGTACATGGCAACTGCCTGGAGGGAATATTCAGACATTTAAGGACACTTAATTATATACATCTGCTTACCATTCTGACCAATATCTATCCTTAAAACTGAAGAAGCACACAGACCTTCATCTCCATACAGTGTGGAAATGAAATAATGAGTTCTTTTGGAGAAAGTGAATACAAAACATAAGATGAAATTTTCACTTTTAAGTAGTTTATGTAGCAAATAACTTGCTCCACACTGTGACATCAGGCTGGAGAGATGGCTCAGTGGTTGAGAGCACTGGCTGCTCTCCCACATGGACCTGGGTTCAATCCCCAGCACCCACATGGAGGCTCACACTTGTCTGTAACTCCAGTTCCAGGAGACCCAATGCCCTCACACAAACATACATGCGGGTCAAACATCAATGCACGTAAAATCTTTTAAAACTTTAAAAAAAAAATACTGTGACATCAAGAGAAGTATCAAATAATGTAGAATGCAGTGGAAAAACCAGTATGCTAACCAAGCAGCCTGAGACAAAAACTAAAACTTAACTGGGCACAGTTACACAAGCCTGTATGTCATTCCAGCACTGGGAAGTAGAAGCAGGAGGGTCAAGAGTTTGAGGCCAGCCTGGCTACACAGCAAGACCCTGTCTCCAAAAATGAGAAAGTGGCATCAAGATGGCTCAGCAGGTAAAGGTACTTGCTGCCAAGTCTGACAGTCTAAATTAAATCTCTAGAACCCATGAGAGAGAGAGAGAACTGAGTCCTGCAAACAGTCCTCTCACCTCCACATATGCACCATGGCACATGCACATGCATACAATAATAAATCAAGTGATATTTAAAAAGAAAAACTAAAACTTTATTCTCCTTGAAGTTATGTTTTTGTTCCATTTTATATGAAGAGGTGGCCTTTCATGTTTTCCCATTTCCACTGTAAGCTAGCGACATCTGCAGCATAATCTTTAACTCCAGGTTTGGCACATTGCTTGATGTCAACAGAATATACTTCAGGAGAAACATGACTGGTTCATGAACTCGGTGCTTGTTACTTGTCAGGGACAAGGATAGAATCTCTAGTTAGTGGAAAAATACAGACCCCCATAAGACAGGGAACTAGATCATATTACAGTCAGGTTGCCTAGCAACAGGACATTGAGGCAGAGCCCTTGACCCTTTCACCCTGTAAACATCCTATGCAAACATCCTTAGCTTGCCCCACCTTATGCAGATGACAGCTTCTTGCTCCCCCCACCCTGCAGAAACTATATAAACCCTCTTGGAGAAAAATAAAGTTGCACCTTGATCAGAATCCAGACTTGGTGTGTTTCCTTGTATCTCCTGTCCCTATCATTCCATCCTTAGGGTGGTCGAGAACCCGTTGAAGCCCTGCAGGTGGGGCAAACTGGCGCCCAACGTGGGGCTCGAACCCACGACCCTGAGATTAAGAGTCTCATGCTCTATATTGCTCAATTTGAAGAGGGAATTTCTGCCCTCCAGTCATCCCTTTCCTCCCTAGCTGAGGTAGTTTTACAGAACAGGAGAGGCCTGGATCTCCTCTTTCTACAACAGGGTGGCCTTTGTACTGGGCTCAAAGAGAAATGCTGCTTCTTTACAGACCACACCAAGATAGTCAGGGACAGTATGGAAGGTTAGAAAAGGACTAGAAAGAAAAAAAAAAAAAAGAGAGAGAGAAAGAGAGAGAGAGAGAAAAGGAGAATAAGAGCTTGGGTGGTTCTAGAATTGTTTTTCCAACTTCCCTTAGCTAACAACCCTTTTTCCCTCCCTCCTAGGACCTGTTGTAGGCCTGCTCCTGGTCCTTGCCTTTGGGCCATGGGCACTTTCCTGGCTCACTTGGTTCATCCGAAGCCAAATAACAGACCTGCCAGCCAGGCAGATCCAGGTTCATTACCACTGCTTTGATATGCAGGACTCCAGGGTTGAAATTTCCCCCGACAGAGATGCCCCACACAGACCCCTTCACTCGGGGGAGGCTGCACCTGTGTGTGGGAAAAAGGCTCACTCAAGGCATGATTGGAGTGCAGCTGGGACTGCACAGGCTGGGGACCATGGTACCCCAAAATCCCGAGAGCCTGGATTATATGCCCTGTTGCATAGCGGTTGTGCAGTAACAGCCTTGCGCTTACCCATTTCTGCTCCCTCAAAAAACTGCACGGTCCATTGATTCCTGCACTATGGGGACGCCTGTGGTGCTTGAGTCTGGAGAGACATTCCCTCTCGGACCTTTTTTCACAACCTTTAGAGGGATAGGGCCTCTGTAATCCTCCATGCAAAGCCTCTTTCAGAGTCCTCCTTTTAGACCATTCGAACCTGGTTTATGTTGGCCCTTAGATTTATTACTAAAAAGGGGGAGTTACTTTTCACTGATGGTGTAACCGACACCAGCAGTGTGCTCATTCTCTCCATTTCCTCTATTTGTTCTCCACCAAATAACAAAAGAACCACAGTTTCAGAACAACTGCAATGACTCATTACCTCCCATTGGCAATAGTTCATAAGATAAATCAGAAAGACATTAAAGTGATCTGGCAGTTCAAAAATGTAGGAAAAGGAAAGAACAGGTAGGAAGGGAGAAGAAAAGAAGGAGGGAAAGAGGGAGTGAGGGAGGAAGGTCAGTTCTTCACTATAGGACCATTAGTCAGCTTTGTTAATGCCTCTTAGAATCTTTGAACCATGTGATGAGGCCAATAGGCATGTCTAGGAATTCTAATACAAGAAACTGTCAGTACTGACCTGCTACTCACCACCTAAACAACAAATGAATGGCAAATTATGGAGGCTCTCATGGAAACAGAAGATATCAGACCCTGAGCCTATTACCTTCCATAAGGAAAAAACATCTAAACTTGACAAGAAATTGAGAGACAAACTTGGATCCTCTGATATATTACACCTCAAGTTAGGCAGGGGCTTATCTGCCCTGTCACTTGACATTGTCAAGTTGCTGAAGAAAACCACCCCTACCCTAGAACATTTAACTACCTAGAACACCAGTTGTCCCTTAAGATTAATTGAGTGACTAATGGGAATGCACAGACTATACAAACGGCACTGCCGACCATCATGTAATGGAGTATAACGGGACTCTGTTCTTTCCATTCCAGAGAGATATTCAGTGGTTAAAAGCACTCACTGCTGGTTGTAGGCCAGCAGGCAAGGATATCCACAACGAAGGACAGGACCCAAAACAATAAAACATTTGACCAAAGGTCAAGCACTCACCGTACTGCTTGGTGTTCTGTCAAGAGAATGTCTCAACTTTGGATTTATGAGTTACTGGACAATTACTTTAAAACTCTCCTTCAAGCCCTGTGAGATGGCATATGCCTATAATCTCAGCACTTGAGAGACAGGGGTAAGCAAATCACTATGAGTTTGAAGTCAAGCTGATCTATATAGTAAGTTCCAGGCCAGCCAGGGCTATATAGTGAGACTCTGTCTTGAAACAATAAAATTAAACAAAACAAACATATACTCTTCAGGGGGTGGGGAGAGATATTCAGTGGTTAAAAGCACTCACTGCTGGTTGTAGGCCAGCAGGCAAGACTCCTGCATGCAGGCCTGACTACCAGCAACCCCCATCGGACCCTGTAATCTACAAGACCCACTCCATTCCCAAACCCACCCATTCCCCAACACCTCAGCTGCTCCCTGAGACACAGACTCTGCCAGTTCCAATTGGACCAAGAGGTGAGTAACTATTGTCACAGTCGATCACCCCAAACTCTAGGCCCTAGGCCCAGGAGAACAACCCAAGCTCCCTTACCCCCACCCATTGCAGTCTCAGTTGCAGGCCAGCAGGCAAGGCTCCTGTGGGTAAGCCTGACTACCACCACCCCACATTGGACCCTGGAATCTACAAGCCCCAACCTGTTCCCCAAACCCACCCTCCCCTGGAGATCTCAGCAGCTCCCTGAGATACAAACACTGCCAGTGCCATATGGACCAAAAGCGACTCCCTAAGACACAGACACCATTTGCACAGACTGGAAGAAGAAACGGGTAGATGTCAGTGCACGAATACATTCAATAACATAAAGAGCAATATGGCACCACCAGAACCTAGCGGTTCTACTACAACAAGACCTGAACATCCCAACCTAGAAGAAGCAGAAGAAAACGACCCTAAAAATGACTTTATGGAGATAAGAGAGGCTTTTAAAGAGGAAATGAAAAATTCCCTTAAAGAAATGGAAGAAAAGACAAACAAAAAAAAATGGTAGAAATCAATAAATCCCTTAAAGAAAGTCAAGAAAACACAATCAAACAGGTGAAGGAAACAGTTCAAGACCTGAAAACTGAAATAGAGGCAATAATGAAGACACAAACTGAAGGAATGCTGGAATGGGAAAATCTGAGTAAACGAACAGGAACTACAGATTTAAATAATACCTATCCACAAATCCATACCCTACAGAAATCACTAGAAGAAAAAATCCAACCTAAGGAAGTTGGATGCACCCACAAAACACAGGCAATAGATAAGGACATAGCAGTAAATCCCAAAGAAGGGAAATACATACACACTACCACCAAAAAATAACAGGAGTTAGTAATCACTGGTTATTAATATCCCTTAACATCAATGGACTCACCTATAAAAAGACACAGGCTAACAGAATGGAGATGAAAACAGTATCCATCCTTCTGTTGCATATAGGAAACACACCTCAACTTCAAAGACAGACACTATCTCAGAGTAAAGGGTTGGGAAAAGACTTTTCAACAAATGGACTTAAGAAGCAAGCTGGTGTAGCTATCCTAATATCTAACAAAATAGACTTCAACCTAAAATTAATCAAAAGAGATGGAGATGGACATTTCATATTCATCACAGGAAAAATCCATCAAGATCAAGTCTTAATTCTGAACATCTATGCGCCAAATACAAGGGCACTCACATATATAAAAGAAACATTACTAAAGCTTGAATCACACATCAAACCCGACACACTAATTGTGGGAGACTTCAACACCCCACACTCACCAATAAACAGATCTGCCAGACAAAAACTTAACAGAGAAATAAGGGAACTAACAGAGATTATGACTCAAATGGACTTAATAGACATCTACAGAACTTTCCACCCAGACACAAAAGAATATACCTTCTTTTCAGCACCCATGAATCCTTTAAAATTGACCACATTCTTGGTCACAGACCAATCTCAACAAATACAAAAAAAAAAAAAAATTGGAATAACCTCCTGTATTTTATCAGACCACCATGGCTTAAAGTTAGATTTCAACAACAACAAAAATTACAGAATGCCTAAAAGATCATGGAAACTGAATAATGCTCAATTGAATCACCATTGGATCAAGGAAGAAATAAGAAAGAAATTAAAGATTTCCTAGAATTCAATGAAAATGAATGCACAACATACCCAAACTTATAGGACACTATGAAAGCAGTGCTAAGA
This sequence comes from Peromyscus eremicus, assembly GCF_949786415.1. Lineage (NCBI taxonomy): Eukaryota > Metazoa > Chordata > Mammalia > Rodentia > Cricetidae > Peromyscus > Peromyscus eremicus. The sequence continues at coordinate 16,178,928 of NC_081422.1, forward strand.
GGTAAGTTCATAGCTCTAAATGCCTACAAAAGGAAGTTGAAGAAATCTCACACTAGTGACTTAACAGCACACCTGAAAGCTCTAGAACAAAAAGAAGCAAAACTCACTCAGGAGGAGTAGATGCCAGAAAATAACCAAAGGACTGAAATCAATAAAACAGAAACAAAAGAATACAAAAAATCAATCAAAAAAAGAGTTGGTTCTTCAAGAAAATTAAAAAGATAGACAAACCCTTATCCAAACTAACAAAAAGACAGAGAGAATATCCAAATTAACAAAATCAGAAGCAAAATGGGAGACACAACAATAGACAAGGAAGAAATCCAGAGAATCATCAGGTCATACTTCAAAACCTGTACTCCACAAAATCGGAAAATCTAAAAGAAATGGAGCCGGGCGGTGGTAGCGCATGCCTTTAATCCCAGCACTCGGGAGGCAGAGGCAGATGGATCTCTGTGAGTTCGAGGCCAGCCTGGTCTACAAAGAGAGTTCCAGGAAAGGCTCAAAGCTACACAGAGAAACCCTGTCTTGGGAAAAAAAAAAAAAAAAAAAACAACTAAAAGAAATGGACAATTTTCTGGATAAGTACCACACACTAAAATTAAATCAAGATCAGATAAACAATTTAAATAGACCTATAATACCTATGAAAATAGAAGCATTCATTAAAAATCTCACAAACACAAAAAGCCCAGGGCCTGATGGTTTCAGTGCAGAATTCTACCAGAATTTCAAAGAAGTGCTAATACCAATACTCCTCAAACTGTCCGACACAATAGAAACAGAAGGAACATTGCCAAACTTTTTCTATGAGGCTACAGTTACCTTGATACCCAAACCACTAAAAGATATAAAAAAGAAAGAATTACAAACCAAGCTCCCTCATGAACATTAGTGCAAAAAATACTCAATAAAATACTGGCAAACATAATCCAAGAACACATCAAAAAAATCATCCACCATGATGAAGTAGGCTTCATCCCAGAGATGCAGGGATGGCTCAACATATGAAAATCTGTCAATGTAATACATCATATAAACAAACTGAAAGAAAAAAAATATATGATCATCTCATTAGATGCTGAAAAAGCCTTTGACAAAATCCAACACCCCTTCATGATAAAGGTCTTGGAGAGATCAGGAATACAAGAAACGTACCTAAACATAATAAAGGTAATTTTCAGCAAGTCAAAAGCCATCAAATTAAATGGAGAGAAACTCAAAGCGATTCCACTAAAATCAGGAACAAGACAAGGCTGTCCACTCTCCCCATATCTATTCAATATAGTACTTGAAGTTCTAGCTCGAGTAATAAGACCACAAAAGGAGATCAAGGAGATACAAATTGGAAAGGAAGAAGTCAAACTTTCTCTATTTGCAGATGATACGATAATATATATAAGTGACCCCAAAAATTCTACCAGGAAACTCCTACAGCTGATAAACTCCTTCAGTAATGTGGCAGGATACAAGATTAACTAAAAAAAAAAAAAAAAAAAAAAAAAAAAAGTAGCCCTCCTATATACAAATGATAAACAGGATGAGAAAGAAACATCACCCTTTACAATAGCCACAAATAATATAAAATATCTTGGGGTAACAAAGAAGTGAAAGACCTGTATGACAAGAACTTCAAGTCCTTGAAAAAAGAAATTGAAGAAGATATCAGAAAATGGAAAGATCTCCCATGCTCATGGATAGGTAGGATTAACATAGTAAAAATGGCAATCTTACCAAAAGCAATCTACAGATTCAATGCAATCCCCATCAAAATCCCAACACAATTCTTCACAGACCTCGCAAGAACAATACTCAACTTCATATTTAAAAAAAACAAAAACAAAACAAAACCTAGGATAGCTAAAACAACCCATTACAATAAAGCAACTTCTGGGAGGCACCACCATCCCTAACTTCAAGCTCTACTATAGAGCTATAGTAATAAAAACAGCTTGGTATTGGCATAAAAACCAACACGTGGACCAATGGAATCAAACTGAAGACCCTGACATTAATCCACACACCTATGAACACCTGATTTTTGACAAAGAAGTCAAAACTGTACACTGGAAAAAAGAAAACATCTTTAACAAATGGTGCTGGCATAACTGGATGTCAACATGTAGAAGATTGCAAAAAGATCCATATCTATCACTATACACAAAACTCAAGTCTAAGTAGATCAAAGACTTCAACATAAATCTAGCTAGCTACATTGAACCTGATAGAAGAGAGATTAGGAAGTAGTCTAGAATTCATTAGCACAGGAGACCACTTCCTAAATATAACACCAGTAACACAGACACTGAGAGCAACAATTAATAAATGGGACCTCCTGAAACTAAGAAGCTTCTGTAAGGCAAAGGACATGGTAAATAAGACCAAACAACAGCCTACAGAATGGGAAAGGATCTTCACCAACCCCACATCTGACAGAAGGCTGATCTCCTAAATATACAAAAAACTCAAGAAACTAGATATCAAAATATCAAACAATCCAATTAAAAAATGGACTACAGAGGTAAACAGAGAATTCTCAAAAGAAGAATCTCAAATGGCTAAAAGACATTTAAGGAATTGCTCAACATCCTTAGTCATCAGGGAAATGCAAATCAAAACAACTTTGATACTCTATCTTACACCTGTCAGAATTGATAAGATCAAAAACACTGATGACAGCTTATGTTGGAGAGAATGCGGAGTAAGGGGAACACTCCTCCACTGTTGGAGTACAATCTTGTACAGCCACTTTGGAAATCAGTATGGTGACTTCTCAGAAAATTGGGAATCGATCTACCTCAAGACCCAGCCATACCACTCTTGGGCATATACCCAAGGAATGCTCAATCATACCACAAGGACACCTGCTCAACTATGTTCATAGCATCATTATTCTTAATAGCCAGAACCTGGAAACAACCCAAATGCCCTGGAGTATTACTCAGCAGTAAAAAACAATGACATCATGAAATTTGCAGGCAAATGGATGGAACTAGATAATATTATCATGAGTAAGGTAACCCAGACTCAGAAAGACAAACATGGTATGTACTCACTCATACCATCTAGTGGATACTACATGTAAAGCAAAGGATAACCAGACTACAACCCACAGCTCCAGAAAAGCTAGGAAACAAGGAAGACCCTAAGAGGGATGATGCATGGATCATATTGGGAAGGGGAAACAGATGAGATCTCCATGAGTAAACTGGGGATGATGGGGGCAACAGAGGGGAGGGAATGGGGGGTGAGAACATGAGGGAACAAGATGGTCGAGCTGAGGAAGGGATGGAGTGGGAGAGCAATGAAAGATATCTTGATAGAGGGAGACATTATGGGGTAAGGGAGAAACCTGGTGCTGGGGAAATTCCCAGGAATCCGTAAGGATGACCCTAGATTAGACTACTAGCAATAGGGCAGAAGGTGCTTGATCTGACTTACCTCATTAATCAGATTGGCGAATATCCTGTCATCATAGAGCCTTCATCCAATAACTGATGGAAGCAGATGCAGAGATCCACAGCCAAGTACCAGGCTGAACTCCAGGAGTCCAGTCAAAGAGAGGGAAAAGGGATTCTATGAGCAAGGGGGCGGGAGGTCAAGATTTTGATGGGAAAATCTATAGAGACAACTGTATAAAGCTCACAGGGACTCACAAATTTTAGACAGACAGCTGTGGAGCCTATATGGGACTGGACTAGGCCCTCTACATAAGCAAGACAGTTGTGTAGCTTGGTCTGTTTAAGGGGTCCCTGGCAGTGGGATTAGGATCTATCCCTGTGCATGAGCTGGCTTTCTGGAGCCCAATACCTACGGTAGGATGCCTTGCTCACCCTTGATGCAGAGGGAAGGGGCTTAGTCCTGCCTCAACTGAATGTACCAGGCTTTGTTGACTCCCCATGGAAGGCCTTACACTTATGGAGGAAGGGATGGGGGGATGAGTGGGGGGATGCTGGGCAGAGGGGGAGGAGGGATGAGAGGGGGATCTGTGGTTGGTACGTAAAACAAATTAAAAAATTTAAAAAAAAAAAAAAAGAGCACTCAATGCTCTTATAAAGCATCCAGCTTCAGTTCTGCAAGTGGGTCACAGCTGACTGTAATATTGGTCCAGGGGTGCCGGGCGGTGGTGGTACACACCTTTAATCCCAGCACTCGGGAGGCAGAGACAGGTGGATCTCTGTGAGTTCGAGGCCAGCCTGGTCTACAAAGTGAGTTCCAGGAAAGACACAAAGCTACACAGAGAAACCCTGTCTCGAAAAAAACCAAAAAAAAAAAAAATATTGGTCCAGGGGCTTTAAGGCTCTCTTGTTTCCTTCTCTAGCACACACACACACACACACACACACACACACACACACACACACCCTCTTGGAACGTTCTTGACAGATAACAAAAATATAAAGGAAAATCCATGTCTATTTATACAAAACAAGTCCTTGTCAGAATATTTCTTGTTTCTGTTACTCACAGTGAGCTTAACGCTCAGCTAAGGATTCTAATTACTTAATTTCCTATCCGTGGAAAATTTACATTCTTGCTCTGTTGTTTTCTCCTGATTTACATCAATTGAATACCTTTTATTGGCTCTGCCAGTTACCTGATTGAAGAATATTTTTTTGCTTTTTTCCCCCCACACACAGAAAATGACTCAAGTATCAAACAGAGTAATCCCTGGTTCATTTGTCTCTCTTCATAAACATAAGCTGCAATTCCTGAAGACTTTTATCATCTCATCTCTTTTCTTATTTATATATTTTTAAGTTTTTTAAAATTTATATTATTTTATGTGTATGACTGTTTTGCCTGACTGTATGTATGTGCACATGTGTGGCCTGGTGCCTCAGGAGTTCAGAGGAGGGTGTTAGAGCCCCTAAACTGGAGTTAAGGATGACTGTAACCCACCATGTGGATTCTGGGAACCAAACCCAGATTCCCTGCAAGAGCAACAACTGCTCCTAATACCAAGCCACCTCCCTAGCCCCTCCTACTTATATTTTTGTTGTCAATTTAAACATTCCTTTTTCTTGTGTTCACTACTTACATCCTAAAGCAGAAAATAATACTGTCCTCTACTTCTATAATCCTAATTAAATTGTAATAATAAATGCATCCTCTTAGTTAGATGGTTTAGTAAGAAACAAAGAAGAAAGTATACTTGGGGTAGGGGGCTGAAGAAATGTCTCAGTGGTTAAAAGCAATGGCTGCTCTTCCAGAGGACCTGAATTCAGTTCCTAGCACCCACATACCGGCTCACAGCCATCTTCAACTCCAGGTCCAGGGAATCCAATACCCTCTTCTGGACGAAGAATAGTTCTAGGTTGGGAGTGGAGAAATGACTCAATAGTTAAGAGCACTGGAGGAGACGGCTCAGTGGTTAAGAGCACTGGCTGCTCTTCCAGAGGACCCAGGTTAGACTCCCAGCACCCACAGAGCAACTCACAAACCATCTGCAACTCTAGTTCCAGGGGATAGGATGTCCTTTAATGGTCTCCAAGGGCACTGCACTTACATGGTGCACAGACAGACATTCTGGTCAAAAAATAAACACCCATACACACAAAATAATATATATATTTTTTAAAGAGCATTGGCTGCTCTTGTAGAGGACCCAGTTCAATTCCTAGCACCCACACTGGTGACTGGTGGCTCACAGCTCTCTGTAACTCTGGTTCCCAAGGATTCAGCTTCCTCTGGCCAGTACTGCACATCTATGGTACACACACATACATACATACATACATACATACATACATGCATACATACATGCAGGCAAAACAGACATAAATATAACATAAAAGTGTCTTCAAAGAAAAAAATAGCTCCAGGTAGAAATTTGTCTCCATGCTTTAAGCAACCAGATACAGGAAAAACAAAAAATAGAGGAACCAATTAAATACAACAGGAGGACTGGGGCTACAGCCTTGAAAGCTTGAGAGCATTAGGTTCACTTGCCAGTACCACAAAAACAAATAAGCAAAAAAGGAGAACAAACTCAAAGTGGGTGATTCTTCTGAATGAATGAATGAATGAATGAATGACTCATTCAAAAGACAAAAGGACAAGACAAAAGCAATTGCTCTCAATTCAGAGAGCAAGACATAAGCAATTACAAGATATGAACCTTGAATGTGCAGAAGAGACTTAATAAGAAACAAGTATACTTTGGGGCCTGGAAAGATAGCGGAGTGGTTAAGAGCACTGGCCACTCTTCCAGTGTTAAGTCTCAAACCTTGGGACAAATGGCTGAGGTACCTGTTTAACATATCAAAGTGCACCTGGCTGCCAGGTTCTCCCAGCATCCCTCAGTCCCTACCAGTTACAGGTATGGCTGGCATACCCTGCCCTCTACCCTGAACTCTCCAGCCCCGGGGATGAGCTGCCCTTTCCCTGAGGCTCTTCTCTAAATAAGCCAGACATTTTGGTTACCCTAATCTTTTGTACCTTTGGCCTCCTGTCTGCTGTACCTGGTTCCCTGTCTGTCCCCTACCTTCTCCTCCCCCTCTCCCAGTATGGCCCAGCTCAGTCTGGTCATGTCCACTCTGGACTCCCCCAGCTGTGTGTGCCTCTAGCTTGCTCTCCCACATATCTATATTAAACTTTCTACTCCACCACACCTAGGAGCAGTCATGTCCTTTCCTTTCATTTCTTTTTGTCATTCACAGAGGACCTGTGGAGAATTTTAGTTTTACTCAGGCTACTTATTAGTAACATTGTTTGCTGAAACAAGATTTTTTAATGGTGCCCAGGCTAGCCTCAAACTCCTGAACTTCCAACCCCCGCCTTCTCGGTGCTGGAACAAGTGTGTCTAACCACATCCAGCAATAATGCATTTTTCTTACTTTAAGAGATACACTGCTGGGGCTGTAGTCTGCTCAGCGGAGTGTGCGCACTGCTCTTGCAGAGGAACCTGGGTTCGATTGGGTTCCCAGCATCCACAACCGCCTTAAGCCGAAAAGACGCTCACCTCAACCACGTGAACACTTCCGACCCTCCAACTCCTGAAGAGGACTTAAGATCAAAACCAAATAGGAGTAAATTCTTTTCCTTTCGGGAGAAAACGGGTCGGGTCGCGCTCTCCCGCGCAGTCCGAGAAAACGCCGAGGGGCCCGACCCTTGTCACCTAAGCTGCCTGCCGGACACCACCTCCGGGAAGCAAAGGAACTACAAATCCCAGAGTCCGCCCCGGAAAAGACTGAAGGCAACAACCGACCGTGTTTCCGCTTCCGGCCTAGGGCTGCAGGACCGTTTCGGGGTCCAGCTCTGGCTCCGGTTCCGTAATTTGTAAGCCGGTCAAAGACATTAAAATTTCCACTCACGAAGGTGCAGTTGGCCCTCGATTAACTGATTGCAGGAAAGAGAGGCAGAAACAGACCCACAAAGTTGAGGTCACAGTTACAAGGGTGGACCGGACTGTGGGTGGGATCATCCACTAGCGGGACTCGAGTGGCAGGTCCCGTGTCAGACAGCAGAAAGGTTAGAAGAGAGTGTGCTCGCAGGTCGTCCACACACAGCTCTTGAGTTGATTAGCTGTAGTGTTAAGCCTAGGGATCCATAAAATGAACTAAATCCTGTTTAATCATTCTGCCTTTTACATCATGAGTTCTCTTTTATATGGACACTGTCTTCATTCCAACAGTTGAGACCTGGAGTTTTCTGTCCTATCGGGATAGACCCAGTGCACAGGAGTCCAGACCAAGACTGATATGAAAAGACACAGGAGGTCGCTGGAGACATGAGTACTTTCCGGCTTTTTTTAGACAACCCGAGTTTAGTTAACACGTTTGACTCAGTTATTGGCTCCTGCAAATATTAGCCTTATCAATAGACTACATTGGCAGCCAGGGTTCTGTCACAATATATAGGAGCTATGCTATTGAGATTGCTTCTGTCGAGCTGTGCTCCAGAACTCAAACTGTTATGTTGTCCAAGCAGACCATCTATGTGAAGAAGGCCACTCCAGTTGTGCTCTTCTGAACTCATGGAATTGTCCTTTGACAAAGCTGAGGAGAGTGGATCCCTCTACTGTAGACCTCATGGCAGGACTAGAGAAAACATTCCTCACACCCTGTAGTACCTCAGGCTCTGGCCTTCACCAACCCAGTGTATCATATTAAATATTAATCAAGGGACTAGAAAGATAGCTAAACAATATCTCTTACTGCTCTTGCAGAGGACCTTGGTTCCATCCCCAGCACCTATCAGGCAGCTCACAACTGCCTGTAACTCCAGCTCCAGGGTATCTTATGTGCTCTTCTGGCATCCTTGGGGACCTACATATGTGTGATGCACATAAATTCATGCAGGTACACACATGTACATCTAAAAAATAAATCTTTTTAAATGAATTATTAGGAAAAATAATTGTATAATTAGTTCTCAAAATAAAATATAAATGGCCAATAAACACATGAAAAAATGTTCAAAATCCTTGGCTATCAGGGATAAAAAAAAAAAAAAAAACTTCACTAAGATTCCCTCTGCCCCCTTTCAGAATGGTTTCTCCAAGAAAACAAAAAACAAGACGTGGTGTGGGTGAGGTGGGCCACAATCCTTATACACTGTTGGTGAGAACAGAAGTAAGTATGGAGGTTGCCCAAACAACCGAAAGCAGAACTATGATGTGATTCAGCTGTACCATTCCTGGGTATATACCAAACGAAGCAAGTCAGCACATAATACAAATGTCTGCACACCCATGTTAACAGTAACACTATTGAAAGTAGCCAAGTTAAAAAATCAGCTTAGGTGTTTATTAATAAACAGACTGAGATGGCTCAGGAGCTAGGATTGCTTTTCCACGGGACCAGAGTGGTTCCCAGCACCACTGTTGGGTGGCTCAGAACCTGTAACTACAGCTCAAGGAATTCCAATACCTTCTTCTAGCCCCCTTGGGTACCCCAACACAGGGGGAACACATATGTACAATGATAAAATAGGGGGAGGACACTTGATACACAGAATGGAGCTTTATTTGGTCATAAAGAAAAAATAATTAGGTAATTTGGAGGGAAAGTGATGGAACTAAAATGCATACTAAATAAGCCAGACCCAGAGTGACAAATACTGTATTTTCTCTCATCCACAGAATTTAAAAAAAATAAAAATAAAAACATGAAAATAGAGAAAATGAGGCTTTAGGGGAAGGAACCCAACAGAAAGAAGACAACACAAGGTAAAGGTATGTGTGAATATGAGCAAAATGTACTTTATACACATCTGAATGTTAATGTAGCTCTGAAAATAGTGTTCTTGACTAGCATGCATGAAGTTTCAGGTTCAATCGTCAACACCACACACTCCTTAGGAACCACAGCACACTGGGGGCAGAGATAGGATTGAAAGTTCAAGGTCATCTTTTACCACATGTCAAGTTTGAGGACAGTCTGAAATACATGAGACCCTATTTCAAATACATATGCGCGCGCGCACACGCACACACATACACACACACATACACACACACACACACACACACACACACACACACACAAAACAAACATGAAAGGAACCTAAACACTTTTCCTAAAACACGTCAAGTGGCCAACAAGTGTGTAAACGGATGCTTGAGAGGCTGGAGTGTAGTTCAGCAGTTCTGAGCACTTACTATTCTTACAAAGGACACAGGTTTAATTATCAGCACCCAAATTAATCAGCTCACAACATCCTGTAACTCCAGCTTTCAGAAGATCTAACACCTTCATCTGACTGCACATACAAGTGAGAACACATACATACATGTTAAGTTATGAGGGTTCTGTATCATGTGTCAAAATTCCTAACAGAGGCAATATTTAAGGGAGGAAAGGTTTGAAGTCATGGATTCAGAGGGCAAAATCTATTGTGACAGGAAAAGCATGGTAGCTGGAATGGTTATGTAGCAGCAGGAGTTTGTGGTGGAGACTTCACATCTTGACAGATCAAAAAGAGAGGTGGACCAAAATGGTTGGCAGGTACAACCTTCAAATACCCATCCCTACCCACAGCCTTCTAGAACAGTGGCACCAGCTGGGAGAGACCGTATGTACGAACACAGAATTGAAGGGGATATTTCACTTTCAAAGCATACTAGTTTCAAACAAAATTGAAAATTATACTAATCTGGCTTCAATTATACTATATTGGCTACTCTTCTAGAGGACCTGGGTTCAATTCCCAACAGCCACATGGAGGCTCATAACCATCTATAACTCCAGTCACAGAGGACCTGATGCCTTCTTCTGACCTTTTTGGGCAACAGGCATGTACCTGGTGCATATACATATACATAGGCAGTATATATACATATAAACAAACAAAACATAAGCAGTTATGGTGCATACCTTTAATCTTAGCACTTGAGAGGCAGAGGCAGGTGGATCTCCAATTTAGAGGCCAGCCTGGTCTACAAAGTGAGTTCCAGGATAACCCTCTACATTATCTCACACTTGGAATCTAAAGAATAAACTGAAGTCACAGAAGTAAACTACAACAGTGGCTGCCAGTGGTTAAGGTTTAAGAGAAATAAGAAGACAACCATTTAAGAATGCAGACTTTCTGAGTAGCACCAAGACAGCATATTCAGCACTGTGACAACAAGGAACAATAATTTACTGTCACTGAAAACTGGCTAAGACATTAGGTGTTGGTAAAGTGGGCTGTTTTAGTTCCTGACAAACAATGACTCTGTAAAGCCTAAGATGGACTTTCCTGGTTACACTCCAAGAGAGAAGTCCCTACCACATCAATCACCATTCTCTAAGATATATATAAGCATCTGTTCTGAGGGCCTATGGAACTCTGTGTTTTCTAGTTTGCTAAGACATTAGGTGTTTTCATATCAAATATAAAACATAACTCAGTGGGCCAGCAAGTTGGCTCAGCAGGTAAAAATGCTTACCTCCAAGTTCAATTCCCAGGACCCACAAGGTGAGGAGAAAGCCAGTTCCTGAGTTGTCCTCTGATCTCCACACACATGATGTTGTCCACCCATACCCCAAATACATAAATGCAATTTTTAAAAAAAACTATGTCAGGTGAGGAATATATTCAATAGTTTGGATCTAGATTCAGTAAACAAAATTAGTGCCACTATTAATATAATGCAGTATTATATTAATACTTAATGTATCTTTAAGGCAGAATTGTAAGCTAGAGGTGTCTGGACTATATAATGAGACCCTCTCTCAAGAACTAAATAAACTCAACCTGCCTAAGAATTATTTTAAAAGTAAAGTTTGTAAGTCTAATGTGAAATTTCTCATAATGTACACTGTGAAATTAAACACAAAGCATTCCCTGACTCTTAGATTGAATGTTATGTATAGATTTATTAGATCCACTTGGTCTCAAGTCTACTTCAAGTACAGTTTCCTTAGTGATTTTAAGACCCAATGTTAATATGACTTCAGCATTGAAGAGAGAACTAAAACAGTCTTACATTCTCATCATAACACTATTTCTCTCTACATATATACTAATATTTGCTTTCCACACTTGGGTGTCCTATTTCAGGGATCATATCTTTACAACCATATCACCCTTACAATAAAGAGATAGACCTTTTTCGGTCTATTTATGCTCTAACAAATAAAATGAGTCACTTATTGGAAGCACAGAGAAGTCTTTCTATACATTATCAGCCAAGCACAGTGGGCCATTACTGAAGCCATAACACTTGAGAGGTTAATGCAGGAGGATCATTAGTTTGAGGTCAGTTTGCACTACACAGTGAATTCAAGGCCAAGCCTAAACTACACAGCAAGACCCTGTCACAAAAACAAATAATGAAAAATTATTATTTAAGACAATTTCAATCTCCTGGTCATTTTTACAAAGTAACTTTTAAAAGGACCACACAAACTGTGATCAAGAATGAGTTGCAAAGATGATTTATGCAAATAAATAAATGTGATACACTGAATAACAAAGTGAGAAAAAAACTATTGCAGAAAATGTAAAGAATCATGTAACAACACAGAATATCAACTGATGGTGACAACAGTCAATAAATTAGATAGAAATGTACTTAATTATAATGGAAGCATATGAAAAACAAATACAGTTATCACTCAGTGTTACAAAGCTCAAACTTGTCAAGGACAGGCATAACTACCTTTCTATCTTTTATTCAGCAAATACTGGGGAAAGCCTAGCTGAATCAATTAGGATAAGAAAAGAAAAAAGTCACCCAAGGAAAGAAACTTGTTTCAGGTGATAGGGTGTCAATACAGAAAATTACTCTGTGAACGAAATTTTAAGAAACTCATAAAAGTTCAATAATTTTCAAATCAACACAAAGTGTCTACACACTACAAATTTAAAAAGCAAAAGTATTATACACCCTATAAAACTGCATAAAACGATAGAGAATAAAATTAAATGGAAAATCTAAACCACTATGAACAAGAATATAAACACTGGCAAGGTATCCCATGCACACTGAGAGAATCGCCACTGTTAGAATGTCCTTCCTACCCAAAGTGCTTTGTAGATTTATTGCCATCACATTAACAATTCCAACAGCATTTCTCACAGGCTTATGAAAAAATTCCCAAGTCATAAAGAACCAAAACCTTTCTAATTAGGCCAAAGACTTAAATAAAAACAAAAATTTTAGGTTTAACAACGTATTACAGGGTTGGAGATGAAGCTCAGTTAGTAGAGAGTTTACTTCGCATGTGTGAAGTCCCAAGTTTGATACCCAAGCACTGAACCAAAAACAAAACAAAACAAAAACAATGTATGTGGTGGTGCATACCTGTAATCCTACCACTGGGGAGGTAGAGGCAAGAAGATCAAAAGTCCAAGGTCATTCTTGACCATTTAGTTAATTTCAAAGCCTAAGTTCCATGAGACCTTGTCTCAAGGAATAATTTAAAAAAAAAAAAATACATAGGCAGTAATCAAACAGTACAATATTGATACAAACAACATAACAAAATAGTTTAGATAAAACTTATAGTCATTGCTAGGCATAGTGGCACATAACTTTAATCCCAGCACTCTGAAAGGCAGAGAGACAGGTGGCTCTTCATGAGTTTGAGGCTAACCTGGTCTACTTAGCAGGCCAACCAGAGCTACAGAGAGAGACTATCTCAAAATCAAAACAACAACAAAAACCTTATATAAGCCCGGTGGTGGTGGTGCTCGCCTTTAATCCCAGTACTTAGGAGACAGAAGCAGGCAGATCTCTGAGTTTGAGGACAGTCTGGAATACAGAGTGAGTTCCAGGACAGCCAGGGCTACACAGAGAAACCGTCTCAACATAAAACCAAAAAAAAGTCAAAACAAAACCAAAACTCTTATACAGTCAAAATAATTTCAACAATGAGTTTAGAACTATAGCTTGAGGGTAGAGCACATGCCTAGCATTCATGAGGTCACAAGTTCAATTCCAAGCACCAAAACACAAATGTTGATAACCAAATTTTCAACAAAATTATCATAACATTAAAAAGGATTTCGAAAGAAATAAAAGAAACTGAAAAAAATGGATAGGCAAGCAAAATAAGTGCACCACTAACTATGGTGTGTGTGTGTGTGTGTGTGTGTGTGTGTGTGTAGTGATAAAAACTCAGAGGTCAAGGAAAAAAGGAAGTAAAATTAAATAATAGTAAAAGAAATACAGTTAAGTTGGGTAGGCTGGTTCATACCCAAAAATCACAGCACTCAGGAGGCCTAGGGAAGAAATACTGCTGCAAGTTTAAGTCTAGCCTGGTCTACACAGTAAGTTCCATGCTATTTTAGATTACATAGGAAGACCACCTCCAACAAACAAAACCCTGAAAATAAAATCTAAAACTGTGACACAATAAAACTCTAAAAAGAATGCTTCCTGACACACCAGCATAGAATTTTGGAGCAGACATGAAGAATTAGGGCAACATCAAACTGAAGATTTTGCAAAGCAGAGCAGAAAACAAATCTGAAAAGGCATGTACACAGATGGAAAAATGTCTGCAAACCACATATACTACAGTGGGGTCTGTGTCTAAAATATAGTAACTCAGGTAACTTCACAGCAAAATACATTGATCTTGAAATTAATAACTGAAATTAATATTTTAGCAAAGACAAATGACTTATAAAGAATCAAATACCATCTCATATTTTAAAATGGCACATAGAAAAAGTAAAAGATAATCAATTGATAGTCATTACAGAATAGTACAGACATACTGAATTAAAAGCACATTTATCGCCGGGCGGTGGTGGTGCACGCCTTTAATCTCAGCCCTCGGGAGGCAGAGCCAGGCGGATCTCTGTGAGTTCGAGGCCAGCCTGGTCTACAGAGTGAGATCCAGGAAAGGCGCAAAGCTACACAGAGAAACCCTGTCTCGAAAAACCAAAAACCAAAAACCAAAAACCAAAAACCAAAAACCAAAAACCAAAAACCAAAAACCAAAAACCAAAAACCAAAAACCAAAAAAAAAAAAAAAAAAAAAAGTACATTTATCGTTACTATAACAAACCCATTTTGGGGATTGTGTCTGAGGGCATAAGATCATTAATTTAAAGAGACAGCCACACTCACATTCATGCAGCAATACTCCCAATAGCCAAGGTATAGAATAAGTATCCATAAACATACCAAAGGATAATTAAATGTCTTAAAATGAAATAACTGACCATAACACAGCTCTACCTTGAGGACATCATATAAACTAACAGAAGCCATATAGAGAGCTAGGCATGATGGCACATGCCTGAAACTTCAGCACTAAAGTCTGAGGCAGAAAGGTAAGTTTGGGGTCAGTTTGAGCTACAAAGTAAGATCCTATCACAAAAAAATAAAAAACCTAGGTAGTTAATAAAGATGCTACATGACTTAACAAATAGAGTCTAAAGAAAAGCTGAACTCTAATCAGAGAATGAGATAATGGCTACCAGAGACTGGGAACTCAAACAAAGGGGTTGTATTGGTCAGATCCAACCTACTTGAACACTACGTAAAAACACAGTGATTTCAGTGCTAGTAAAGTATATACTTAAGACAGTGGACAGAGCCAGGTATGGTGGCTTGTACCTGTAATCTCAGCACTCAGGAGACTGAGCCAAGAATGCCATGAAGTCAAGACCAGTCTAAGCTACATGATTTTCATACTAGTCTAGGTCACAAAGTAAGACTGACTCGAAAAAAAGACAAAAGGGAGGGAAGCAGACAGTGCAGAGGGTGTGCATGGCACAACAAATAAAATAACAAGTAGTGAGTAGATGAGAGTTTGTGTTCATTAGTTCACAATGTCAACATGGGACATATACGAGACACTAGGTATAAACAATAGTTTTCAATCATACAAATAGGAATATTTTAAAAAGGAAAACCTATAATGGAATTTAGAAATTTATAATTGAAGTCATAAAAATACACAAATATAGAAATATTCAAAGTTCATCTAGAAGCACCCAGGAAATCTATGTGTTGCCATCCAAATGAAGCAAATCCCCTATTACACATATGTAGTTTGTGTTCAGTCTGTAAACAGCACATAAAGTCAAATGTAAAAAGTTATTTCCCAAACTTCAGAAAGATTTTTTTCTCAACTGTGAGATCACAAGTGAACAAAGAAACTTAAAATCTATGCCATTTCTATATGTCTTGCATCAACACACATGGAAACACTAAAGGTTTTCATTTCCTATACTACAAACCTTGACTGAGTTCACATATCGTGAGATTTTGATCTCTCCCATGATCCTTAAACTCAGAGCATCCTCAGAATGAGTTTTTACAGCAAATAGTGAAAACTGAATGCTTTCATACATTGCTTATTATATTAATAAAACTTGTATAGACCAAATTCTGATTGCAAAAGATTGATCAAGGGCCTCCAGAACAATTTTCTGAATTCCTTACATTCAAAGATTTTCCCCCCAATGGGGATTTTCATGTTTATTAGCATCAGCAGAAGTAGTGAAGGCTTCCCCGCATTCCTTATATTCATATGGTTTCTCTCCTGCATGTTTCCGTAAATGTTTATTAAGGCCTGAGTGCTCTGTAAAGGCTTTTCCACAGTACTGGCATACATAGGGTTTCTCTCCAGTGTGAATTCGCATGTGAACTCGAAGGTACGAGGACCATAAAAATGACTTTCCACATATTATACACTGAAAAGGCTTCTCTCCAGTGTGAGTTCGCATATGAACGGGAAGATAAGAAGAACATGTAAATGTTTTTCCACATACAGTACACTGAAACGGCTTTTCTCCAGTGTGAATTTTCAAATGCACATTAAGATAAGAGGAAGAAGCAAAGGCTTTCCCACAGTGGTCACATTCAAAGGGTTTCTCTCCTTTGTGACTTCTTATATGTGCAATAAGGCCTGAGGAAGTGCTAAAGGCTTTTCCACATTCTTGGCATGCATAGGACTTTTCGCCAGTGTGATTTCGTAAATGTATAGTAAGGCCTGAACGAGCAGTGAAGTCTTTCCCACAGTAAGTGCATTTATAGGGTTTTACTCCAGTGTGAATTCGAAAGTGGGTCTCAAGGGATGAAGAGTTTCTAAAGGATTTTGTGCACACCTTACACTGAAAAGGTCTCTCAGAACTGTGAGTTTTCATGTGTACAGTAAGTTGAGCAAAACTAATAAAGCCTTTCCCACATTCCTTACATTCATAGGGCCTCTCACCAGTATGTGTTCTTATGTGTTTAGTAAGGCATGAGCGCTCAGGGAAAGTTTTCCCACATTCTTTACATTCATATGGTTTCTCTCCGGTGTGAGTTCGCATATGAATACGAAGATAAGAAGATCGTGTAAATGTTTTGTCACACTGATTACACTCAAAGGGTTTCTCTCCTGTGTGAGTTCTTAAATGTCCAACAAGAGATGAGGAATGAGCCAAGGCTTTCCCACACTGGTAACATTCAAAGGGCTTCTCTCCTGTATGAATTCTTATATGTTCAACAAGACCAGAGGATGTACTGAAGGCTTTCCCACACTCCTTACACTCATAGGGTTTCTCACCATTGTGAATTAGTACATGCTTAGTAAGGCCTGAACGTGCTGTGAAGTCTTTCCCACAGTAATTACATTTGTATGGTTTTATTCCAGTGTGAATTCGAAAGTGGGTCTTAAGGCATGAGGAATTTCTGAAGGTCCTTGCACATACCTTACACCGAAAGGGCTTCTCACCAGTGTGAGTTTTTATATGTTCAGTTAGTTGAGCAAAGCTGGTGAAGGCTTTCTCACATTCTGTACATGGATAGGGCCTCTCCCCAGTATGTTTTCGTAAGTGTATCGTAAGCCAAGAACGGCCACTGAACGCTTTCCCACATACTTTACATTCATAGGGTTTTTCTCCTGTGTGAGTTCGTATGTGACCTAACAGGTAAGAAGAACGTGTAAATGCCTTCCCACATATGTTACACTCAAAGGGCTTCTCTCCAGTATGAGTTCTCAAATGCGTAGTAAGGTAAGAAGAAGATGCAAAGGCATTCCCACACTGGTCACATTGATATGGTTTCTCTCCTGTATGACTTCTCATATGTTCTGTAAGGCGTGAGGGTTGAATAAAGGTTTTCCCACATTCCTTGCACTCATAAGACTTCTCTCGCGTGTGTTGTCGTAGATGCACAATTAAGCTTGAGCGCTCAGTGAAGGCTTTCCCACATTCCTTACAGTCGTAGGGTTTCTCCAAGGTGTGGCTTTGCATATGGATATTAAGGTAGACAGGATGTGTAAAGATTTTTTCACACTTCTTACATTCATAGTATTTTTTTTCAGTGGGAATTACAACATGATCGTCATGGCTTATAGGATGAGTAAAAGCTTGCTCACACTGCTCTGATTTGTGAAGATTCTTTTCACTATGAGAAGAACTATGTGCCTGCAGTTCTAACTGATTAACGAAAGTTTTCCCACATTCACAGCACTCAAAGGATTTTTCCACAGTGCACATTTTCTGGGAAACATCTGGAGTCACAGTGAAGGGTTTTACACACTGGTTCAACTGAAGAATGTTCTCTTCGGTAGAATTTTCTTTAAGTGGTGGCACAAAGTCTTTTCCATACAAATTACACTCTGAAGTGTTCTCTGTATTTGAAGTACTTATGTGAGTCTCAGGGCATGAATCTTCACTGAAAACTGTTCCAACTTGTATAGAGTCACCAAGCACCCCTCTATTGTGTTCTCTTCCCTATTGATAAAGGGTAAAAAGATGATTAAAGGATTTTTCAGGCTTGTATAGGAATGTATACTTGTAGGAATTCTGATGCACTAATTTATGCTGAACATGTTGGTTTACTACTGTAATCCCAACACTCTGGAGGCTAAAGCAAAAGTCACAAGTGAAGGCTATTTTAAGTGCTAATGAGCCCCTCTCTGATAAAAGGAGTAAACAGAAAAGGAGGGAAAAAGAAGAGTTCCCTTGCCTGTGATAGCTATTTCTGTCAAATATCTTTCATTTATATCTATTTTTATTAAAGAATTCCTAATCTTCCCTGAAATTGGACAATAAGAAATACCCTTGTTCCCCCAAGGAGTTATATCAACCATGCTCCAGGAATGGCCCTATATACACCAAGGAAGTTTGGTTAGCACAAATTCAAATTGATAGACTATTATATTCTTAAAAATGGATGTAGAGTTGGGGTGGAGAAGTGAAGGTGAATCTTGGAGGACTTAGGAGAAGTGGGAGTTGATTATTATCAAAATACATTATATGAGATAGTCTCAAAATTAAAAAAAAAAAAAGAAAGAAAGAAAGAAAGAAAAAGAAATATTCTGGGGCTGGAGAGCTGGCTCAGAGGTTAAAAAGGACCCAGGTTAGTTTCCCAGCTCACAATTGTCTATAACTCCAGTTCCAGGGAATCAGATGCCCTAGTCTGTTCTCCAAAAGCACCAGAAATGCACATGATACACAGACTTATGTGCAGGCAAAGCACCCATAAACATAAAAGAAAAGCAAATTTCATTTGTGAGCCTTACCAGTTGCATTCCATTTGACACATCTGACCAAAATATATCCTGCTGAAGTGCTGTCCCTTTTGTCTTAAGGTGCATTTCCCATTCTAAAGTGAAACCAGAAAACATATATAACATATATAACATTTGCACAACAAATGGAAAGTTCAATTTTTAAAAACAGGCACAAACCCATCTCATGTGGCCGGGTGTGGTGGTACACACCTTTAAGGAGGAAAGGCAAGCAGATTTCTGAGTTCAAGGTCAGCCTGTTCTATAAGTTGAGTTCCAGGCAAGAACTTCATTTATATTTTTTTCATATTGAAACACATTAAACAATAAGGCAAAGAGAGATTAAAGCATCTAAATCTAAAATATGGCAAACATAGGATATGGTGTCAAAGCTGTAATAATTAAATTTTTTTACTAAAATTAAATGGGATGGTAAATAAAATAGAGAAAAGGAAAAAAAGATACATCACAGATGCTATACATTAGCTTTTTCTATTAAAATTAAATTGTGTTCCAAGGACTTCAGATTCAAGGTGGTCCTTCTAACAGTTCCCTTAACACACTTCCAAGCATAATGAACTTGACAATGACAAGAAATGTTTTCAACAAATACTAACCTTGGAGAATTCCTTGCTCCATTATTGTCAACTCTACTTTCCGCTCCAACCAAGAGATCAGGCTAGGTTTGAACAACTGACCTCCTAAACAGAGACAAATACATCAATGGAAAAGTCTCATAAACTCCCCAATGATAGAAAAACACATTTCTCAAGAAATATTTAAAATTATTAACAGCTCAGAATATAAATATTTATGCTATTGGTGACTAGAAGTTTTCTGTTGACCCACCAAACCCACATTCATAACTAAATGCACATTTAAAAAACACTAGTGAGGACCAAGTCTGTTGATGTAATCTCATCACTCACAAGGCTGAGGCAAGAGGATCAAGACTTTCAGGCCAATGATGGCTACAAGGCTAAATAGTGAGACCTGTCTCAAGCCAAAAAATGGCTGAAGTAGAGTGTGGTGATGTTTTGTGATATTTTGTTTGTGACCTAACAAATAAAGCTTGCCTGAAGATCAGAGTGTAGAGCTAAGCCACTAGTTAGCCATAGAGGCCAGGCAGTGGTGACACACAACTTTAATCCTAGCATTTGGGAGGCAGAGGCAGACGAATCTCTTGTGTTCAAGGCCTCCCTGAGCTATACAAGATTGATCCAGTCTAAAAGAGAAACAGCCAGGCAGTGGTGGCACACACCTTTGATCCTAGCCCTTGGAATCTCACACCTTTAATTATAGCACTAGAGAGGCGGAGACAAGAAGTGATATGGCTGGGCAAAGAGAGGAATATAAGGCAGGAGGAGATAGGAGCTCAGCTCCCTTTCAGGCTGAGAACTCAGTAGAGGTAAGAAATGGCTGTGGCTTCCTCTTCTGTCTCTCTGATCTTTCAGCATTTACCCCTATATCTGATTCCGGGTTTTTATTAAGACAATTAGGATTTGTACTATAGTAGAGCACTTGCCTAGACTGTATAAGGTCCTAAATTTAATCCCACTACTGCCCATAAACAAATAAATACTATTAATGGCATGTAATGGTCCTATGCTTCCATTATTAATGAAAATTCTATGCTTTAAAAAAAATGTAAAATAAAATGCACTAAATTATTTCTTTCAATAAGATCTAGTATAAGTAATGAAAGTTTTATAAAGTTACTACCACCCCTACTCCCCAGAGATACAGATCAAACCCAAGGCCACATGTCTAAACAAGCACTCTACCACAAAGAAACATACCCAGCCATGGGTCTTCATTCTTATACGGAAAAAATGATAGCACTAGTCCTTCAGAAACAGATTCACAAAAATTGTTAAAATAAAAACAACAGCCAGATGTGATAGAGCACATCTGTAATCTCAGCTCTCAGATGACTGAGGTAGAATGCTGAGAGCTTGAAGTCAGCTAGAGTTATAGAGAAAGACCCTGCCATAGAACAAAAATCAGAAAGAGAAAGAATCTCAAAATAACACTATTAGTATAGTAATAGTGATGCTACTAACCATGATTTAGTTGAGAACTACCATGGTGGGATAATTATATTAAGGAAAGGATTTAATCTGCTATTTCCCACTGTTTTCTGAGCTGATAACACATTCTAGAACACTATTTGTTATCTTATGAATCTAGAACAAATGATGGCAGTCTCACCTACTGTGGCCAGGTTCTGGTAGTTCTCCAGCATCACATCTCTGTAGAGATTTCTCTGAATAGGATCCAGTGAAGTCCACTCTTCCTGGGTAAAGTCCACAGCCACATCTTCAAAGGTCACTGCATCCTGAACCATCACATAAACACCAGCTTGAGCAAAGTAAACATCATCTATGCTCACTGGAGAATGACGAAGTAAAATCCATGCCTATAAAGGAGTATGAGGTCCCCATAATCTATCTCAAGTCTCAGTATTTCTAGAGCATCTCTCTATCTACACTCACTCTATACACCTTTTATACTCATGGATTTTGGCACCTCTTACAAATAAACTTACACTGCCACAACTACACAGGGAACTCTATTCATCTTACCCCCTATGCCGTGACACGCTCCCAAGCATTTCCAACTTGTTATGTGATTATAAATGAATTTACTTCTTTAAAAATGGAGATTTTCATCTTTATCATTTGTCAGAACACATAAAATAATAAATATTTAAACACTAACAGAAGTCAAGACGCATGACTACTAAAATACTGAAATATTTTCAGGGTAATCCCTCACCTAAATATGTGCCTTTGGGGAAAATTCAACCAAGCAATCAGTCATGGCATGGGTTTTTGGTTTGCTGATTTGTTTTGCTGTGAGGGCAAGTCTACCTATGAGAAAATGTCTTCCTGGCCAATTTCACATTAACTTTAGATCCTCTAATACTCCTCTTCAGAGTACATGATAAGAGACCATTCCTTCTACCAAGAAACCCACTTCTCTTCATGTCCTGACTTCTTACAAAGAAAATTATCAATCCTGGCTAAGTGCATAAAATAGGAAATAAACTTTTTGTTGAACTTACCACCTGCTGAGTCTCCATGAAGGTATGTCTTGTCAAAAAATCCTGCTCTAGTGCTAAATCTTTGGTTTGTAGTTGTTTTTCCAATTCTGGAATTGAACCCACAAAATAAGATTAGATTTAAATAACAGAACAGTATAACAAGTTAAAAGTATCTCCATGGTTTTCTAAATAAACCTGGTAAGCAAACTAAAGATTTAGAGGAAATTTTGCTAAATATAATTCTGTTAAAACTAATACATGGTAATAAAACAAAAACTTGTCACCAAAGAGAAAAAGGAAGAAATATCATGAAAGTACAGCACAGTATGATGATGCACACCTACAATCCCAGCACACACGAATCTAAGGCTGGAGAATCAACTATTTAAAACTACACCATGAGAGAGAGAGAGAGAGAGAGAGAGAGAGAGAGAGAGAGAGAGAGAGAGAGAGAGAGAGAGAGAGAAAGCAAGCATGCATTTGAGGCAAATCCCAGGAGACTGTTTTACCAACACACACACACACACACACACACACAGAGAGAGAGAGAGAGAGAGAGAGAGAGAGAGAGAGAGAGAGAGAGAGAGAGAGAGAGAGATGAAAAAAGAAAAGTAACAATGAGCTTGGCACTCCAGGAGGCAGTCAGAGGCAAGTGAATCTCTTGCCTCGAGTTCAAGGCTGGCCTAGCATACAAAGGAAGTTCCAGGCCAGTCAGGGACAAACAGTAACTTAAAAAACCAACCAAACAAAAGAAGATAATGAACTTGAAACATAAAATGCTATCTCATTAGACCTAACTCCTCAGAGGTCTGCTAGTACTTATCCCTGTTTGGGGAAGAGGAATATGGTCAGTGTCTCCTGTAAGTGTATACAAGGTTTCACTTGAATCTTGAATTAAGGACAGTGGTTAAATCAGAATGATAATAACTAAGTTGCATTCATACATTATGGTGTTGAAGTAATTAATTTTAAGCCATACTTTATTTTTGAAGATAATTTTGATCTATTTTGTCCAATATGAAAATGAAATTTTTAAGGAGGAATAATTAAGCTTGAAATTTTTAATTAAGGTTTTTTCCTATGAAGGTAGTTGATTTTAGAATTTGAATTGCTAATGTACCTCTGTACATTTTACTTAGATAAATATCTGATAGTCTTATCCTCTGTTTAAATCTTATTTATTTAGCGTACACATTAAAAATAACTTCTGGAAAAAAAAATGCTATCTCATTAGATCATGGGATTTTGGGGGAGACAAAAAGTAACAACAGGAAAACTGATGATGATATATGCCACTGGTCACTGTTGTTCTTCACAAACATTCACCTTGAAGAACTCCTCTCTGTGTGCTCACCAATTCTTCTTTCAAACAAGTCAAAGCACTGGGTTTGGTAAGTGTCTGACATCCTATACATAGAAAAAGTTGCATTAACAGGATATGACAAACTTTTCTTTGATTCAGTCTATAATACATTTGGGTCTCAGGTAGCCCAGGCTAGCCCCTCAAACTTGCAAGCCTACTAGGATTACAGGCATGCACAATCAAACCCAGCTTTTGGTCTACAATTCTAATAAAAGCAGTAATTATTTCAAATGGACCAAAAAAGACAAAAGCCTTATCCCATGATCCCAAGGATTTCTGACCACTGAAATACAAATCAATTTCATATGTGTATTTCTGAAGCTCTAGCAATTTAATCAAACAGACAAAAATTAATCAGAGTAATATTTGCTAGGCAATAAAGGAGACAATTAACTTATTATAGTTCATCTAATTCAGATAAAGTCGTAAGACAAGGGGATTTAGCTCAGTGGTAGAGCGCTTGCCTAGCAAGCACAAGGCCCTGGGTTCAGTCCTCAGCTCCAGAAAAGAAAAAAAAAAGTCGTAAGACAAATAGAACACTAACTAGAAAGTACTATTCAATAAATCAAAGATGGCAACAAGAACATACATTTCAACAGAACTAGATGATACACATTTTAAAAACCACCAGAGTGGGCCATCAAGATAGTTCATTGGGTAAAAGTTTCCCATGTAACACTGACAATCTTAGTTCAATATGCAGAACCCACATCTTCACTGACAACATTACACTTTGGAAGATGAAACCTCAACTGAAGAACTGACTCCATCAGATTAGCCTATGGACATGTTTTCGGAACCTTTGATTGCTAGTTGATACAAAAGGGCCAGGTCTGTGTAAGAAAAGTAGATGAGCAAGTCAAAAGGAGTAAGGCAGGGTTCCTCCATGGTTTTTGTTTCAGGGTCTGCCTACAGGTTCCTGCCTTGGCTTCTCTTGATGGACTATAACCTTAAGCCAAATAAACCTTTTCCTCCCCCAGTTGCTTATTTACTCTGTTTTATCACAGCAACAGGAGGCAAACTAGGACACCAAATATTAAAAAGTCAGATGCAAAGGCAGACATCTGTAATCCCAGCCCCGGCACTCCTAGAATGAGATGAGAAGCAGAAAAAGGAGAACTGGCCACAGTGCAGCGGCAGAAATGAGAATGAACCTTCCTCCCACAAGATGGGAGCAGAGAACTGACTCCCTGTGTGTTGTCCTCTGATTTCCACATGGGTGTTGTTGGCACATGTGCACCTGCACTCACACACACAAAACAATAAAAATAAATAAATCTTGTTTTTGTTTTTCTAGACAGTTTCTCTGAGCAGCCCTGGGTTGTCCTGGAACTCACTCTGTAGACCAGGCTAGCCTCAAACTCAGAGATCCACCTGCCTCTGCCACCCGAGAGTTGGGATTAAAGGTACACAATCATCACCACCTTAAATCTTAAAAAAAATTCTACAGTGTGCTAGGCATGCAGCTCAGTAATGAAGCACACACATAGCAGTTATGAGACACTGGAGTTTACTATAAATCCCCATTAAACTAATATCGTATGTTTAAATATTTTTGAAGAGAAACTGTTGTCACTGTTATCTCATTGGATTTGGCAAAGATCCTAAACATACTAAGTACATAATATGTGCCTGCTCCACATGAAGCATCTGTCATATGAGAATAACTACCAACTTACCTACAGAGGCCAGGTTTTTATAGTCCTCCACTGTCACATCACTGGGTATGATGTTCTGAGTTGGATCCTTTGTAGTACACTCCTCTTGAGTGAAATCCACAGCACCATCCTGAAAGGTCACCAAATCCTAAACCAGCCATATATGCTTGCTTCAACCAAGTTAATATCCCCACCAATCATCCCAGGAGACTAAGGATAGGGAACTCAATGCCTATAGAGGGAGCTGCAAGTTCTCCCATTGCCTACCCTGGGGTTTGAGGGCCCTAGACTAGGCTTCTCTGTATTCACACTCACACTCTGTCCATCTACTCTAATCATAGAACTTTAATGACACATTTCAAACATTTTCACCTCACCACACTGACCTTTCTGTCTTCCCTCTTTTTTAATAACATTCTTGGACATACTGTATAAATGGGGTAAATATGAAAAACAAAGTCTTTGAGAAAATGATATTTTCACTTTCTTACTATTTTTCAGAACACTGTACAAAACAAACGGGCAGTTGGCACCACAGGGTCAAGACTATAACAACACATTACAGCAGTGTGAAAAAGCTCCTCTCCCATGGTAATCAGTCCTTGTCAGGGGCTTTATTCCCTTTGATAATCCCTGGAGACAAGTTGGTCTGCATGGAAAGATGTATACCTCTATATGTAATGATGTCAGTTTGTGGAACTTCTTCATACCTTATTAGAGCTTTTCAGGCAATCAACCAGTATGCTTTCTCCCTCTGTTTCTTTCCCTTGACTGCAGACTTGGTCCCCAGAAAGCAGACTTCCTGGAAAAAGATACAACAATCCAGAGCTGCCAAAAAGCCCACATTCACTGTGAGAGGGGAGTTCATCTGTTTGCAATTAATGCATAACTCATTTCACTCAGATAATTTGCAAATATAACTCTGGTAACCTACAATGCCACAGCAATTCTTACAGCAAGGAGACACAATGGTGAACTGTCTTGCCTACCAAGAGAAGAACATTAGTTTTGCTTTAACACCAAGGAAATGTAAGTTCTAAGAAACGTAACTCTGAATTTGCCTGATGACAAAAATCAGTAATGAATTATGCAGTACCCGTTCCCAAGCACATACTAGAGGGCTCATATACAAAACAGCCCTCTTTAGCCTACCTCAGCCCTCCAGAACAGAATGGCTCTACACTGTGTAGGAGGGACCTACAACAGATTCAAACACAGCAGCAACAGGACTTACCACAGGACAAATTGGTAATGTCCATCCTTTGACTAATGGTAAAATGTATAAACAAATTCTTCTGTGACTCCAAGGACACGTCAGGGAAACTTATGTATCAAAGTGGAAAATGACGATATTCATTTCTCTTTAATCTGCATGAATCAAAAAGCAACACTTGGCAGTCATCAAACATCATATATTAGCTCTCTGCAGGTAAGATAATGAAACCACTAAAAATGTATACCTTATAATATGGGTTCATCAATGATACCACTCTTGGGCATATACCCAAGGAATGCTCAATCACACCACAAGAACACTTGCTCAACTATATTCATATCAGCATTATTCATAATACCCAGCACCTGGAAACAACCTAGATGCCCCTCAACCGAAGAATGGATAAAGAAAATGTGATACATTTACACAATGGAGTACTACTCAGCAGTGAAAAACAATGACATCATCAAATTTCCAGGCAAATGGATGGAACTAGAAAATATCATCCTGAGTGAGGTAACCCAGACTTTGAAAGACACACACAGTATGTACTCACTCATAAGTGGATACTAGATGTAAAGCAAAAGATAACCAGACTACAATCCACAGCTCTAGTCAGTGCAGGTGCTGCTAATGAACCCATATCATTTTTTCTTTATTTAGAAATTTTTTATTCATTTTATATAGCAACCACAGATTCCCCTCCTCCCTCCTCCTACTCCCCCCACAAGGCTTCCCCCACAACCCACCCCCACCCCCTCCTCTGAAAAGGTAAGGCTTCCCATGGGAAGTCAGCAAAGCCTGGTACATTCAGTTGAGTCAGGTCCAAGCCCCTCCCTCATGCATCAAGGCTGTGCAAAGTGTCCCACCATAGGTAATGGACTCCAAAAAGCCAGCTCATGTACTAAGGATAGATCCTGATCCCACTGCCAGGGGCCCCTTAAACAGACCAAGCTATAAAA
Organism: Peromyscus eremicus; assembly: GCF_949786415.1. NCBI lineage: Eukaryota > Metazoa > Chordata > Mammalia > Rodentia > Cricetidae > Peromyscus > Peromyscus eremicus. The sequence goes on from NC_081422.1 coordinate 16,206,066, forward strand.
CTATCTCCCTTATGTAGGGAGCCTAGTCAAGTCCCATACAGCTCCACAGCTGTCTGTCTAAAGTTCGCGAGTTCCTACGAGCTTGGCTCACTTGTCTCTGTAGAAGAATCAGTAAAAAAAATTATGTTTTAAAAAAAAAAAGTATGTGGAGCTGGTAAGATGACTCAGTGGGCAGAAGTACTCGAACGTGAGCCTGATGACCTAAGTTTAGTCCTTGGGCCTTCCCTCTCACAGATGTAGGAAAGAATGACTCCCATAAGTTGTCCCCAGACAAACAGATTCTCAAAAGTTGTCCCCCGACCTCCACACTCACGGTATGGCACACATGTGCACAGATACACACACAAAATTAAATAAACATAATATATATGTGTGTATATATATAATTACATATATACACACATATATATATACCATAGAACCATATGAGGTTCTCCCTTTGACTGTCCCCCTCCCCCGACTTTGGTCATCTATATGGACAGAGATGCATATAGTTTTTTTTTTTTTCATTTCCTAATGGAGAAAAATCTAAAGCAGTGGTTTAATAATTTATAATGAATTGGAAGATGTGAGAATTTGTTGCTCAGAGCATTGAGTACTAAAATGATTGCTTCAAGTTTTGCCAGGTATATATCATTTGTTGGGTCTTTACCCTTTACTAGAGACATCCTGACTAAGGGATGAAAAGTAACAAAATCCCACAGAGTTCTATCACACATGATACTCAGCAGTGCCATCCATGTCTCATGGTTCTCTCAGTTAATTCCTGAGGTAGCCACAGTTCTCAATAAGAGCTGCTCTCCAGTACCCTGGCATCTACTAAGGGAACGAAAAGAGGAAGCACAAGGTCCAGATATGCCTCTAAAACTAGGTCCCTTTTGATTTCAACATGTACATAAACTCTGTAAATGTAGATCATGTTCCCTCTGTGGAGCAGTTTGAGTAAGAATGTCCCTGAGAGAATCAGATGGTCGAATACTTGGTCCCAAATTGGTAGCACTGTTTGAGGAGGTTTAGGACAGAAAGGAGGACTCTGAGATTTCAAAAGCCGCACACACCATTCCCAGTTCAATCTCTCTGCTTTCTGCTTGTGGTTTAAGATGTGCGTTCTCAGTTTGCTGCTCCAGTCACCAAGTCTGCCTGCTGCCACACTTGCCCACCATGACAGCGACGGATCTTTATCCCTCGGGAACTGTAAGCCCAAATAAACCCTTCCTTTTCTATACTGCCTTGGTTACTTTTCTATTGCTGTGACAGAAAACTATGATCAAAGCAACTTATACAAGAAAACATTTAATTTGGGATTCACGGTTGTAGACGGTTAGTGTCCATAGTAAGGGAACAAGGAAGCAGGCAGGCAGGCAGGCAGGCAGGCACTAGGCCTAGAGCTGAGAACTTACATCCTTATCTACAAGTAGGAGACCGAGAAAGCTAACTAGGAATGGTGTAGGCTTTTGAAACCTCAAAGCCTGCCTGCAGTAACACATCTCCAACAAGGTCACTGCCCCACCTAAGTACCTGCCTTGACTTCCCTCAATGATGGGCTGCTACTTGGAAGTTTAGGATTAAATAAACCCTTTCCTCCCCAAGTTGCTCTTGGTCATGGTGTTTTAGCATAGTAATAGATACCTAACTAAGACAAAATGGGAATGGTTCTGCTCACTAACCCCCTAGGGACCCAGTAGGAAAATATGTCCTGTGATTAAAGTCAACGGGAAACTACAACACCCCAGTCAATCAGGCAGGGGAACAAAGGGTCATCTTCAGAGATGAAGGTATGGGTCACTCCTCCAAAAAAAAAAAAAAAAAAAACACCAAGCCTGCTGAGCACGGAGGCAGGTAGAGGATCGTTTTAAATACCAGCTAAGGCTACCTGACCAGCTACAGAAGAGGACAGTAACTGGCATGAGTGTTTCTGCCCTGCTTTGTTAAAAACAGCTTTACATATATTAAGGCAGTGTTTGCATCTTCTTTCCTCTATTTCTTTATCATGTAATGTAACATCAATTGAGATAGTATCAGTGGTTAAGTACTGTAAATCTATATTATCATATTTAAAAGACCAAGCATTCCTCCAGGGACCTTGCCACTTATTCAAAATTATATAATGCATTTGTGATTGTATGTGGATGAGTTATATCATGCAAGGTGAAATTATGAACTCGTTTTTATTTTTATTTGGAAATTAAGCATAACATAAGGAGATGTGATTGTGTTGGAGTGGACTTGTGATGCCCTAATTTTGGTTGTCAACTTGACTACATATGAATCAACTAAAATTCGAGAAACTGAGCACTCTTGTCATGGCTTTTCTAAATCAGACTATCTGAAGGAAGACCCACCCTAAACCTAGGCCACAGCTTCTGATAGATATGGAAGAAGGAAAATGCTTTTTCCTAATTGTCCTCACTCTCCCTGGCAAGTTCATCTACCCTAATGCTGTAGTCAGTACCAAATCTAGTTCTTCAGGATCCCAATGTAGACCGAAAACCAGTAATTATCCAAGAATTCTCCTGGGCTCTAGCACCAGATTGGGACTGACTGCAGAGACATGTAGTCTTGTAGACTGGCTGAACTACCAGATTCTCGGCTTTTCTGTCATGACACAGCCACTGGTAGACTACTCAGACTGCATCCTATATGGCAGTGTGTGAGTCTGTGTGTGTGTGGAGTGGGGGAGGGTGTTCATTCTATTTAGTACTATTCCTTTAAGTAACTAAAACATACATGAGAACCCAGAAAAGGACTGAAATATGTTAAGACTTATATATCACGAAAAGTAACCATTAAATATCCCTGGTAAAGGATGTTATCAATACTACATCATACCTGTGTTTTTGAAGAAAGGAGGACACAGTTAGGATGTTTCAAAGGCTATACATGTTTGTTTTTGTTTTTGTTTTTTTTTAAAAAAAAAAAAGGTACTGAGGGACTCCAGAGCAGCCTGGAAGAGGTGAACTGAACCCTTTTTGAGTTTCAACTACAATGTTTCTGAGACGCTATTGAAACAGGAAATAAATACAATGTTAGCCAATATCTAAGAGCAAAATATCATCTAGCTGTTGATTTCATAGAATTATTTATTTTAATACTAAATGTTGGATATGGGGACCTCAATGAACAGCATTAAAGCTATCACAATTCATTATGGGAATCGTTTCTTTTCAGACTTAGAACAGACAACAAGGATGATTGATCAAACTGGTAAACCCTATGCTATATTTTATATAACAGAACTTAATTCTTGAAAGCCCTATATAGCCTTTGAATCATATTAATTTTTTCAGTGCTGGGACAAAAACCAGGGACTCATGGATGTTAGGCAAACACTGAACCACAGAACTGACCTCATTAGCAACTATTCTGATTAAGGTCCAAAGTTCCATATGCAAGGTCAAATTTAAATAATAGGAACAAATTTTAATTCATTATTTCAATAATGAATTTAATATTTTAATTCATTGTTTTCTGTATTATATAGCATATGTGGGGAGTATTTTAGGGCAATGAGTACTGACACTATAAAAAGCGGAAACAGGGGCCTACTTAAAACCTTCTCCCATTTGTGTTAACTATGTAGCCATTTGTTCATCTTATTACAGAAAAACACAACATACAGTACCATCCTCCTAAAGTCTACTATTAAACCTAAAGTCCAGTGGTGCACATCTGTAAACTTAGGAGTGTGAGGTAGGATCTTAAGAGTTCAAGGTCATTGGCCTGGAAAGATGGCTTAGTGGTTAGGAGCACTTACTGCTCTTGCAGAAGGACCCAGGTTTGGTTCCCAGCACACACATGGTAGATTACAACTGTCTGTCAATTTCTAGGATACTGATTTAACACCCTCTTCAGGTCTCTAAGGGCAACACATATACATGCAGATAAAAACACTCACAAAATATTTTTTTAAGAGTTCAAGGCCAGCCTAGTCTATACAAGACCCTGTCTCAAGAGAAAGAAAAGAAAAAAAAAAATTAAATCAATCCTGATTCTCAATTCACAACCCCGGCAAGAAAGCCTGAAAGTCAAAATGCCCATGGACCTTAATAAAGACCTAGTCTCAAAAGATCCTGATTCTCAATTCACAACCCCAGCAAGAAAGCCTGAAAGTCAAAATGCCCATGGGCCTTAATAAAGACCTAGTCTCAAAAGTCCCTCACTCTATACTTTGCTGTTGAACAGATTTCCATGCGCCCTTAAAAGCAACTCACCTACTTCAAGGATCTCTGACTAATATATAAAATACTTTAGTCATCTTACATATCTTGTTGTACCTCACTTGACCAGATTATCAGATGAAATTCTCCTGTCTCAGATAGGACTAGAATTCACAGCTTTCAGAATCCAGAGAGCCTACTCAACACAACAGAGAAAAATACAACCTGGTGCCAAGACCCTGCATGGATCCCACAAAATACAACAAAATGTATCTATGATGCCCTTGGCTTCCCCAATGTTCCTTCTATAAGGTTAATGGCAGGTGACTCTATGGCTTCCTGGATTACATCTGAGCCATGCTGCTATGCACTGCTATGCCTGTACTCAGCTAACTGACTCTGAAACTCCCCTCCCTAAATAGAAAGAACCTAGAGAGTCTCTTGTGTGGTATTTTATTCTGACAAAGCTTGTTTGGAGTCAGAAGGTAGAGCTAACCACTAGTTAACCATAGAGGTCTGAAGGTTTGTACAGAGAGGAAACAGAAAGTGATAAGGCGAGGCAGAGACAGGACCTCAACACAGAAGAGGTAAGAGTGACTGTGGCTGCTGCCCTGCTTCTCTCATCTTTCAGGTTTTACCCCAGTATTTGACTCCTGGTTTTTACTGATAAGATTAATTAGATTCACGCATCAAGAGTCTATGAATGTGTTCAACTTTTTGACAGTGCAACACAACAACACTGTCACTACGAAGTTTACACTTGGGACTCACACACTGAGTTACAAAAATTAAGATCTCATGTTTTAAGTTTATAATTTTGTGTTGGGGTGAATTATAGTTACCTCCAAGGCACAGGTTGGACACATGTAAAGGCACAGTCAGAGCTACTACCACTCCCCAGTTCTGGTTATAGCAAAACTGGCTACATTCTTTGGGTCTTGATTAAGCTGACTGACTTGTCAGTGGCAAAGCAGAAGGGTTAAATAGATATGGGATAAACAGAGGGAGCAACTCTGAGGAAACTGCTCAATGAATCAGAGACTGGAGGGCTCAGGGCCTAGGCAAGCAAGAGAAGCATCTGCTTCACCAGAGAGGTAACACCACATCATTAGCACTGGCACGCTGGGGTCTGCTATCCCTACACTGCTACCTTCCCTTACATATACTTCTCTACAACCCCAGCCCTACATTGAGGTCTACAAACGAAGCAACAGAAACAAGTAGATGCTGCAGCATTTGTCAAGGACATTCTTGTTTTCTTTGTGGTGCTGGGGATGGAGCCCAAGACCTTCTCACACTACGCAAATGCTCTACCAATAGGTTAGATGTCTAGCCCTGTATGGGACCATGCAGACCACCAGGACCTTGTCAGGTAGAAAAACCAAATGAAAAAGAAAAGATGGCAAGAATAGCCAGTGCGGAGGTCTCAGACGCCTGCAGTCTGAGGAAACAAGATCATCTGAGGAGTTGGCGAGCAAGCAGAGAACAACCCAAGAACACAAGAGAAGGAGCCGTCCGGCCACCAATCCAGGTCTCTAGCCCCTAGACCCTAGGGGCACATTACATGCCCCACCCCTCCAGCCACTAAAGCCCCAGGGACCAGGCAGCTGCCTTTCCCTGCTCGCTCACCAAGAAAACCAGCCCCTGCGACCCCAACAACCACCGGAGTCATAAGCCCACCCTGCACCAACAGGGAACAGCCATTGGAACCAGAGACTGGACAACAGCCTCTTTCCCTGCCCCCTCGCTAAGAAAACCATCCCATATGACACCAACAACCACCAGAGCCATAAGCCCACCCTACACCAATTGGGAACAGCTGCTCCCTGAAACAGAACCCACTAACACCAATTGGACTAAGCTGCTCCCAGAGAAACAGAGCCCATCAGCACCAATTTGACCAAGAACTCCAAGTGGACCAAGACTACCAATTGGAACAAGAGAGGCACCCTCAGACACAGACACCTCCTGCACCAAGCGGAGGAAGAGATGAGTAAACGCCAGTGCAAAAATACAGGCAACAACATAAAGACCTATTTGACACCATCAGAACCTAGTGATTCCACACCTGCAAGACCTGAGCATACCAATGCAGAAGAAGCAGAAGAATTCAATCCTAAAAATGAGTTTAAGAAGATGAGAGGCCCTTAAAGAGGAAATGAAAAATTCCCTTAAAGAAGAAAGAAAAAACTCCCTTAAAGAAAAAATGAAAAATTCCCTTAAAGAAATGAAAGAAAAAACAAACAAAAAATTGGAAGAAATCAAAGAAAGCCAAGAAAAAGGAATTGAAAAGATGAAGGAAACAATTCAAGATTTAAAAACTGCAATCGAGACAATAAAGAAGACACAAACAGAGGGAATACTGGAAATAGAAAATCTGACTAAACAAACAGAACTATAGATGCAAGCATAACCAAGAGAATGCAAGAGATGGAACAGAGAATCTCAGAAATGAAAAGGGAGAGATAACAACAATGAGGAAACCCAGAGAATCATCAGGTCATACTTCAAAAACCTCTACTCCACAAAATTGGAAAATCTGAAAGAAATGGACAATTTTCTGGATAGATACCACATACCAAAGTTAAATCATGACCAGATAAACTATTTAAATAGACCAATAACACCTAAGGAAATAGAAATGGTCATTAAAATTTCCCAACCAAAAAAAGCCCAAAACCAGATGGTTTCAGCGCAGAATTCTAACAGATTTTCAAAAAAGAGCTAATTCCAATACTATTCAAATTGTTCCACACAATAGAAACAGAAGGAACATTACCAAACTCTTTTTATGAGGCTACAGTTACCCTGCTACACAAACCACACAAAGATGCAACAAAGAAAGAGAATTACAGACCAATCTCCCTCATGAACTTTGATGCAAAAATACTCAATAAAATATTGGCAAACCAAATCCAAGAACACAGCAAAAAAATTTTCCACCATGACCAAGTAGGCTTCATCCCAGGGATGCAAAGATGGTTCAACATAAGAAAATATGTCAATGTAAACACCATATAAACAAACTGAAAGAAAAAAAACACACACATGATCATCTCACTAGATGCTGAAAAAGCCTTTGACAAAATCCAACACCTCTTCATGATAAAGGCTCTAGAGAGATCAGGAATACAGGGAACATACCTAAATATAATAAAGGCAATTTACAGCAAGCCAACAGTCACCATCAAATTAAACGGAGAGAAACTCAAAGCGATTCCACTAAAATCAGGAACAAGACAAGGCTGTGTACTCTCCCCATATTTTTTTTTTTTTTTGGTTTTTCGAGACAGGGTTTCTCTGTGTAGCTTTGCACCTTTCCTGGGACTCACTTGGTAGTCCAGGCTGGCCTCGAACTCACAGAGATCCGCCTAGCTCTGCCTCCCAAGTGCTGGGATTAAAGGCGTGCGCCACCACCGCCTGGCTGCTCTCCCCGTATTTATTCAATATAGTACTTGAAGTTCTAGCTAGAGAAATAAGACAATTAAAGGAGATCAAAGGAATAGAAATCGGAATGTAAAGGAAGAAGTCAAGCTTTCACTATTTGCAGACAATATGATAGTATACATAAGTGACCTCAAAAATTCTACCAGGGAAATCCTACAGCTGATAAACACCTTCAGTAATGTGGTAGGACACAAGATTAACTCAAAAAAATCAGTAGCTCTTCTATACACAAATGATAAAGGGCTGAGAAATAAATCAGAGAAACATCACCCTTTACAATAGCCACAAATAATATAAAATACCTTGGGATAACACTAACTAAACAAGTGAAAGACTTGTACAATAAGAACTTTAAGTCTCTGAAGAAAGAAAATGAAGAAGATATCAGAAAGTGGAAAGATCTCCCATATTCATGGATAGGCAGGATTAACATAGTAAAAATGGCAATCTTACCAAAAGCAATCTACAGATTCAATGCAATCCCCATCAAAATCCCAACACAATTCTTCACAGACTTGTTAAGAACAATAGTCAACTTCATGTGGAAAAACAAAAGACCCACGATAGCTAAAAGAATCCTGTATAATAAAGCAACCTCTGGAGGCATCACCATCCCTGACCTCAAGCTCTACTATAGAGCTATAGTAATAAAAATAGCTTGGTACTGGCATAAAAAACAACATGTAGACCAATGGAATCGAACTGAAGACCTTGACATTAATCCACACACATATGAACATCTGATTTTTGACAAAGAAGTCAAAACTGTACCATGGAAAAAAGAAAGTATCTTCAACAAATGGTGCTGGCATAACTGGATGTCAACATGTAGAAGATTGCAAATAGATCCATATCTGTCACCATGCACAAAACTCAAGTCCAAGTGGATCAAAGACCTCAACATAAATCCAGTTACATTGAACTTGATAGAAGAGAAAATAGGAAATAGTCTTGAATGCATTGGCACAGAGACCACTTCCTAAATATAACACCAATAGCACAGACACTGAGAGCAACAATTAATAAATGGGACCTCTTGAAACTGAAAAGCTCGCTCGCGCTCGCGCGCGCTCTCTCTCTCTCTCTCTCACACACACACACACACACACACACACACGCGCGCGCGCAAGCAAGCACGCGCACACACACACACACACACACACTCTCTCAAATAATAAACAGGCCTAGGTGTGGAGGACCAGGAAGCAAGACAGATGGATCACTGTGATTCCAAGGCCAGTCTGGTATTGACTCTTAGGCCAACCAACCACTGTTACACAGAAAGACCCTGTCTCAATATTAGTAACAATCATAAGCTTAAGGATATTTGAGCCAACTGACCAAAGGTGAGTTTTGGAGCAACATGGAAATCTGCTTTTTCACACTGACTTTTTTCTTTCTTTCTTTCTTTTTTTTTTTTTTTTTTTTTTTTTGGTTTTTCAAGACAGGGTTTCTCTGTGTAGGTTTGCACCTTCCTGAAACTTACTCTGTAGCCCCAGGCTGGCCTTGAACTCACAAAGATCCGCCTGCCTCTGCCTCCCCAGTGCTGGGATCAAAGGCATGCACGACCACTGCCCGGCTTTACACTGATATTTTTTAACCCAGAAGTTACTTATCAAAATTAAAATTATTTTAAATGTACAGAAAATTGCAAAATAACATGCCTTTTTCACTAGAGATACTTGATGTATGTAAGATAGTATAAAAATGTTTGTTCAATCACATTTGTCCCATTTTTAAAGTAAGCATGTTGAAGGGTACGTCATGAAACTAATGGCTATATATCTAGGGAATTCCCAATGGAGCTCTCTTCCACTGGTATATATTTTTTAATATGTCTCATGTGGGTGTCTCTTCTATTCGGTGATTGGGTAGAACAGCAATCTGTATCATGAGCGTTCAAGTTGGCTTATTATAACTGTCAGTTAATGGAACGTGAATCCAGCCATTTAATTCCACCAAATTGAAGTTGTTGAATTTCTTGAAAGCTGTGAAAATCATTTCCTACTCTGACTGAGATTTTACTTGAAGTGTAGCCTTCAACAGATTTGTAGTCTGCATAAATATATATATATATGTCTTCACTGTTATTTTTCTGAACTAGATGTTCACTAAACCAGGCTGATAGTCATGAGATTGCCGGTGAGTTTCTCGACTCATCTTGTGAATGGTCACTCCAAACCTGGCTTGCACAGTGACAGTGACCAATGGCTTAGGACCCAATTCCCTTACTGTCCTTCCCACTGCTTAGGATCAGACCAGGACCAGGAGGTGTCTTGTTCAGTATTTTGGTTTTTGTTTTGTTTTGTTTTCCGAGACTTTCTCTGCCTAGCTCTGGCTGTCCTGGAACGCACTTTGTAGACCAGGCTGACCTCGAACTTTAGAGATCTGCTTGCCTCTGCCTCCAAAGTGCTGGGAATGAAGGCGTGCACCACCACGCCTGGCCAGTGTGGTCGTTTTTAAATTATTCTGGGCTGACACGATTCTGGCTCTCAGGCTTACAACAGGCCCGCCCACTCCCACTGTGACTTGGTGAATCTAGACTTCCTCAGATGTACATTAACATTTTTGTTTAATCATACTTGGACAATTTTTCTTGTTGGGAACATCTCATCCTGTTGTCACAGCTAGCCCAGATCTCACAGGCTCAAGCTATCCTGTTCCTCAGTCTCAGCAGGTAGGACTAACCCATCAGCTCTCATCAGCTAAGTTACTGCTGTGACTTTAATAGGATAAATCCAAAGGAGGAAGACCTCAAAGTTCCAATAGTTTAACATATGGTTGTCTTACAATGGTTGAGCTTGGTACAAGGATAGAAAGAGATCACATAAAGCAAGAAACCAACAAATATTGTCTTCTCTAATAAAATCTAGATTTAAAAACAAAAAGGCCAGGCACGGTGGTTCATGCATGCTTGTAATCCAAGCACCAGGGAAGCTGAAGCTTGACTGTACTGGGTCACACAGTGAGTGTCAGGCTAGCCTTGACTACAGACCTTGTCTCAAAAATGAACAAATAAAATAATCATCATAATGGAGCTAAGAGATGGCTCAGAAATTAAGAACACTGGCTGCTCTTTCAAAGGACCAGGATTCAATTCCCAGCACCAACAGAGCAGCTCATAACAATCTGTAACTCCAGTTACAGGGAATCTGATATCCTCTTCTGGCCTCCATGGAAATTCCACTCACAGGGTGCACAGATCTACACTCAGACAAAATACCCATACATATTTTAAAAAAGGGCTACCAAGTGAGTTCCAGGAGAGGCGCAAAGCTACACAGAGAAACCCTGTCTCGAAAAACCAAAATAATAATAATAATAATAATAATAATAATAATAATAATAGTAATAATAATAAGAAATAAAAAAAATTGAGGCTGGAGAGATGCAGAATGGTAAGTGCTGCTCTTTCAGAGGAACAGCTGTTTCAGGCCCGACAACAGGTGGCTCACAGCTACCTGTAAGTCCAGCTTCAGGTGATCATTAATTCACCCTCTTCTGGCCTCTACAGAAAGGCATACGCACACCCAAAGACAGATACATATACATACACATATACATACACATATACATATACATATACATACATACACACACACACACCTCTTTTTAAAGATTTTTTTTTTAATGTTTTACCTGCATGTACATGGGGAGGCTAGTGCCCCTCCAGGCCAAAAGAGGATGTCCAATCCTCTGGAACTGGAATTACAGATGGTTGTGAACCACCTCATGGATGTTGGGAACTGAACCCAGGCCACCTACAAGAGCAACAAGTGCTCTAAAACAGAGCCATCTCTCCAGCCCCAATAAACTTTGTTTTTAAAGAAAAACCTATACGAGGGACTATTTAACAAAAAGATGAGAATAGGCAAGAGAGCATAAGATCAAAATACACAATGTGCATGTATGAACATATAATGAAACCCATTGTTTTCCTGCAATTTAACACAACATAATGATTTTAAGTTTTCCTGAAACATGCCCCTCCACAGAGAAAATAATTAAGTTCAAATATAGTATTTTAGAAAAATAAAGCTCCATCCATTCCTTAACAGTGTTCCACTTATTTATTCAATTATGTGTATGTGTTTATGTGTACCACATGAGTGCAAGCGCCTGGTCTCTCCATCCCCTCATAGCTGGAGTTACAGTGTTATGAGCCACTAACAAGAGTGCTGGGAACCAAATTTAGGTCCTCCGGAAGTGCCATGTGAGCTCTTAACCACTAAGCCATCTCTCCAGCCCCTAATTCCAGTTTTTTATAAGCCAAGTTCCCTGTTTTTCACTTGTGAACACTTTTTTGTTGGGATAAAGAGAAGCGGTAAGGGATGATTTGCGGTCTGCACAACACACGAATATGCACACCCTGCGCATTTACATTTTTCTCTGACTAAATGTAACATGCCAAAATGATGCATGATAGGGTAAAAAAAAAAAAAAAAAAAAAAAAAAAAAAAAAAAAAAAAAAACCTAACTAATGGAATGTATCTGTTTCCCAGAAGGAAGGATGCTAAAATCTAATCGTTAATGGTGAGACGGGCTAGAAAGACAGGGGTAAGAGGACATGAAAAAGAAGCCCCTCATCCTGAGACTTTTCCTGTCCATCAGGTTCTACCCACTGCTCACCAGCAAGCGCCAGGATGGCCAGGTCCGTGGGGCGATGGGTCGCCAAGCCGGACTCCAACGGCGGAAATCCTTTTCCCTCTGGAAAAGCAAAATTTTTTGTAAGATTACCTTAAAGGCGTTCGAGGCAGCAAGGGCTATATTCGAAGGCACAGGGAGAGGAAGGCACATTTAAGCGAAATGGCCCCCGGCCGGGACCCGAGGACCGTTGGGTCCGAGCCTCTGAGAGGCGACGGGGCGAATCGCGCGGCTGGGGACGAGCGGGGTCCCCACGAAGGCCACCCCCGGGCCTCGCTCCCCACCTCCGCCACCGCCCATCCCCTCACCCGACCTCACAGAGCCCGTCCAAGCCAGCCCGCCACCAGGGAGAAAAGAGAACGGGGCCGCGCGAAGCCACACCGGAAGAGACGGAGACGAGCTGCGGTTCACTTCCGCTTGCCGAGTCGGAACCTTTCCGGAATAGAAATTTCGGTTCCCTGGACCTGGGTGCAGATTGATTCCGAAGCGGGGGTTAAAAGCCGGGTCAAAGGACGAGACTGAAGTTAGAGCAAGATTTCTGGCGAGGACGGCCTTTCCCGATGACCAATCCCACAGCGCGGTCAAACACAGCCCGAGAAGTACGGGGTCTCAGGAGGCTCACAAACCTTTCCTCCTGCCTCCTCTTGGTTCCTGTTCTTCCCTTGTTGACAAACTGCCAGATCTGTGAACCGGCCTGTCGCCTGCACTCAACCACAGCAGTCTTTAGGCTTTTATTTGTATTGTCTGGACAGCGTGCTAAATTCTAACCGTTGATGGTGAGACGGGCCAGAGGGACAGGGGAAATGAAGAAGACATGAAAAAGGAAAGAAACTCCTCCCCCTGAGACTTCCTGATGAAAATTTTAAAATGTGAACACAGGTGATAAACAGACAAAAATTGCTTACAAAGAAAAGTTGTGTTTTCCTAAAGACATCTCAAACCAATATGTTAAAAACAAATTTAAAAACAAAATATCAGAGCCAGACATGACACATGGTGCAATCTCAGCACCCCGAGGCAGAAGCAGACACTCTCCCTGAGTTCGAGGTCAGCGTGATCTACTTAGCAAGTCCAGGCTAGTCGGGCTACACAATGAGAACCCGTCTGAAATAAAAATGAAAAAAATATGGCAACAAAGAAATTGTACTTACTTAGGACCAAAATGTCTATAATGTTGAATTTTACCATATTAGCACTCCTTAACCCTAAATCTGAACAAGGCATTTAAAACCACCGTACAATTTCATTTGCAAATAGAAATTCATTAAGAAGACTTAGTAAACCAGCTCATATATTGTACTAAATTTTTAAATGTTCTTTAAATTTTAAGCTTTGCTTAATATTTAAACCTTATTATAAATCACATCCTTTGCAAAATATTACTTAGAAAGCCACAAGATCATTCATATATGCACTGATACATCTATGTGCATGAAGACACACCTATATGAAACACCCTGTAGAAGTCCACACCTATGTCTTGGGATTGTGTACTGTCTTTTTCCTATATAACTTTCTGTCCAAATGTCAGTTGTGAGGGACACATCTAAACTGCCACTTTCAGCAGCCTGTGGAGTTTCCATATTTTTTTTAATTTTATTAAAATACTACATTATTACTTCTACTCCCTCTCTTCTCTCCAAACCTTCCAATGTCCTTCTAATTTTTTTGAGATGGTGTCTCACTATGCAGTCCTGGTTGGCCTGGAATTTTCTATGTAAACCAGTCTGGTCCAAAACACCCCTAGAATTTCCTACACCAAAGGTATTCAGTCATATCCCAGTCCTTTTCTTTCATTTGTTGTTGTTGTTGTTGTTTTGGTTTCGTGGTTTTCTTTTTTTGTTTGTTTTTTGTTGTTGTTTTGTTTGTTTTTTGCCTTCTGGGATCATGGAAATGGGAGGCCCACAGAACTGTGTTGCTAAATGATGAGGTCAATGCATTTTTATATCAGAATAAGAAGGCAACACCAAACCTCCACAGTAGGCTTTGTTTTGTTTTGCTTTAATTTTGACACATTGTTTTACATGATATATTTCCCAATTTTTAGGGGAAAAGATTTAAAAGTTTTCACAGCCATGTGTTTTTAACACTAGCTACAGATCAGTGGGAACTGACGCTTTGAAATGGCTGACTTGGAAAGTTCACGTGAGTGTGCAGCAGCCCAGGGAAAACTTGGAAAAGTACAGATTCCAACAGTAGAGTGCCAGGGACTAGACAGGCGGCTGCCAGCAGGCAGCTACAACAGCTGGGAGCAGAGAGAAGTCAGACTTCTTAGGTAGGAGGCTGGAGATGGGGGCTCTGTTGGGTCTTAATGCCTGTTCTTCCTGCCTGGCATCTCCTATCCTGTTTTTCTCTGAGATAAAGTGTGCTTTCCCTTCTCAACACTCCTGTGCTCCATGTCTATTGTATGCTTCTGTTTCTGGCCCATTGAGTACAGTTACACTTAACATAGAGAGGGTAAGGGAAAGGAGCAGGCTGATGCCAGCCCTTTCTAAGTTCTGTCAGCTCTAGCACCATAGTTTCATAATTTATTTACTTTTATTTCATGTGCATAGGTATTCTGCCTGCATGTATGTCTGTGTGAGGGTGTCAGATCTTAGAATTACAGACAGTTGTGTGCTGCCATGTGGGTGCTGGGAATTGAAACCGGGTCTTCTGCAAGAGCAGTCAGTGTGCTCTTAACCACTGAGCCATCTCTCCAGCCTCAACACCGCAGTTTTTAAAGATTGATATTTTTAATGTATATAAGTGTCTGTGTGTACTTTATGTGTACCATTTGCATGCCTGATGTCCTAGGAGGCCAGAAGAGGGTATTAGATTTCCTGGAGCTAGAGCTATGAATGTTTCTGAACAAGCAGGTGGGTGCTGGGAACTAAACCCAGGTCCTCTGCAAGAGCGGCAAGTACTCTTAACCACTGAGCAAGGTCTCTGACCCCTAACAGCATAACATCTCCTTGCCCTTCAAGGCCAACTAGGTTTCAGGTAACTATGGGTCATCTCTCCAAATGTCTATTAACTATGGAGAGTCACCTGTTTTCTTGCTCAGAGAGGCCATGGGGGCCCCACCTAGTGAACTCTAACCAGTATCCAGTCTACAAGGAGCTCAATACAGAGGAAAATGTTCTCCATACTTCTAAGCAGAGCCATGATCAAGCAAGACTTTTGAGTTATTCTCTCATAGATGGAACAACTTGTAAAAGAAAGGCTAGAGAGAGGTTCCTCTCAGGCTCAAATGATCCCTAAGGACTAGATTTTCAACTGGCCCTAACAGTAAAAAGGACATGATTAATTTTGGCCACCTGCATGGTTTTAAATACCCAGCAGGAAAGTGTAAACAAAGACTAAAATTATCATTATATTTTCTCATGGCCTAAGGCAGTAGTTCTCAGCCTTTCTAACATGTCAACCCTTCTAATACAGTTCCTCATGTTTTGGAGACCCTAACCATGAAATTATTTTCATCGCTACTTCATAACTGTAATTTTGCTACCATCATGAATCACAATGTAAATATCTGTGTTTTCTGATGCTCTTATGCAACCCAGAAAGGGCACGACCCACAGGTTGAGAACCTATGGTCTAAGGGCTCATACTCCCTAGACATTAACCTTAAACCTATATGGGATGTCACTATCACTGGTGATTTTCTTCTTGATAAAAAAAAAAAATGCTGCCCACATACAAGACTTTATACATGTCACTGCAGCCAAGAAAAGGCAAGACCACTTTTTAACCTAAAAATTAAACGATAGCTTTCTCATCTCTCCCTCTGTAGAAGCCATCTGGGAGGGAACTCATACTGCTTCTCACCACTCCACAGTTATTAAAGGGCCTGAAAGCAGATCCTGAGTTCAGCACTCTGGAAAACAGCCTTAGGAGCCAAAGAAAACTGAGGAGAAGTCCAACAGATGGGTGCCCTGTGGGCCCATCAAAATACTTTAATGGACTTTGATTTAGGAACTTAAAAAAACCTCCTTTAGGTCTTCTCCAGAGTCCCTGCCTAGGACCTGTAACACGATCCCTCTTGCCTTCACTCCTCCTTCACATCTTTTTCCAAGGACCAGTCAAGAACCTCCTTATCTTCATACACCTGGCTGTTAGACAAACAAAACTACAGGTGCACTTTAGATAGGCCTACTGGGGGTTACCCTGCCACACCTGGAGACCCCATCCAGCTGGAAAAAGCCAGGTAAGTCTTTGTGTCTGCTCCATAACAGCAGTTAGGGCTACCTCTTCATGGGAGGGGGAATTGATTTTTTTTAACATTGTATGACAAAGAGGTGGGAATTTTAAGAAATGTATTTCTTCTATAAAAGTTACTCAGCCCAAGAGCATACATTTCCTCAAACTCCCCCTTCCTCTTTGCACTGATAAGCCAATTATATCATGGTATGAAATTCCAGCTCCCAGAAATAGGATGAGATGTAGTCATCCCATATTAGAGTTTAAAAACAGGCCATTTTGGCCAAGTGTGCACACTAGTGTAGTCTGAACTCTGACACACCATTTTTGCAAAAAGAAACAATCTCTAAATTACTTTCGCTTCATTCATGTGTTCCTTTGTGTAACACTGACATTATTCTCTTCTCAACGTTACGATGTTACCGTAAGTTCAGATCACTCACACTATAATTATAAAATGGCACCATTGTTCTAACTTGCTTTCCTCTCTTATTCTTTTAACTTTTATATTTATGTATGTAGAGTGTGCATGCCACAACATGTTTGCATGCTTGTGGAAATCAGAAGGCACTTGCAGGAGTCAGTTCTCTCCTACCCAGTGTCTTTGCCCACTTAGCCATCTTGTTGGCCCCCTCTTCCCTGTCCTCCTCTTCTTTCCTTTTTAAAAGAACATTTACTTTTTTCATTTGTATTTATGTATGTGGGACTGTATTACACATACACATACCCACATGTATGTATACATGGGTGCCGGTGCCTGGGGAGGCCAGAAGAGAGCATTAGATCCCCCTAGAACCAGTTACAGGCAACTGTGAGCCACCAAACATGGGTGCTGGGAACCAAACCTAGGTCCTCTGCAAGAGCAGTAAGTGCTCTTGGATAATGAGCCACCTTCTCAGGAAACATTGTGAAAGAAGGAACAGAGAGATTGTAAGAACCAGAGAACCAGGGAGTTTGCTTTGAGACTGTGCCTCCTGGTAATGTCAGAAGCTACATCCATAAAATCTTACCAACACAACTGCCCAAATGTGAGCTGAACAGAGATGACACCAACGGGCATGCCAAAGTGGACAGGGAAGAGCCCACTAGGCCTCAACCCTATACAAAAAAACTTACAGGCAACTGAGGAGAGCTGGGAGTGGGAGAGGTGGTCCTCCCCAGGGAAGATCACACCAATTGGTTGTTCAGTGCAAAACAGTGAGCTCTGATACATATATACATACATACAACTAACGGTTTGAACAAGTTATATTTAGGAATATATATGTATATACATATGTGCATGGAATAACAGTGAAAAAAGAGGCCATGACTTTGAGGGAGAATGAGGAGGGTGTATATGGGAGGGTTTGGAGGGAGAAATGCTCTAATTATATTATAATTTCAAAAAATTTTAAATGCAAAAAAGGCTGTCTTTCTAGTCCCTATTTATGGTGTTATATAAATATGAACACTGGAGAGTTATCCTGCCTGCCATACCCAATGACCCCATGCAGCTTGAGGAAGCCAGATAGGTCATTGTCTCCTCTCCACAACAGCATTTAGAGCCACCTCTTCATAAGGGGAATATTTTTTAATTGTATAATAAAGAGTGGGGAATTGTGCGTACGGACTGTACAGAGAGCTCCAGAGTGGCAGCTTCTGTGAGTTGTCACCAGTGTTGGGTGGCTTTCTCCGGTCATCCTGGCCCTTGTAAGTAGCCCCTCACCCACACTCTTGTAACCTCAGTGGTAACTCGTTGGTTCACCAAACTGGACAGTGGTACAATTGTTACTTTGCTCTGTATGGGTTCCCTTTCTGGGGTGAATGGAAGTGTCTGTTACATCTCCCCAGGAAAAGTCTCATACACCGGTCATCTGTGTTGCCTCCTTGAGCAGATGTTGTTGAGTTCTCTTGTGACCTGAATCTCCCTTTGGTTTCAGTCCTTGGTTTATTGGTTCATTCTGAGCTGGTTGACAAGATGCCCGTTCACTTGTTTCAGAGCATTGGCTTGCTACAATTAAGTCCCTTTCTACTGCCACTACTACAGTATCTGTGTCTTTCTTCTGTTTCCGTGTCCTGCTTGTTGCAGCTGTAGCACCCTTTAAAATTTTAATCACATTTTTATTAATTTATTATAAATGTATATATGTTGCACATGTGTGTTTCCACACACACATGAAAGTTAGAAGTCCATTTGTGGAAGTTAGTCCTCGCCTTCCACCATATGGGTTTCTTGGATGGAACTCAAGTCATCAGCCTTGGTAGCAAGTGCCTCTGCCATTGAGCCATCTCACTGGCTCAGCTGTGTGACACTATTCCTGGGAAGATGTAAACATGTATCTACTTACCCAGATAGGGAACCAACAACAGGCCAAAGCAGAGATATCACCAAAGTCCAACTTGGTGAACCCATGAGTTTTATTGGGGTTATTTACAGGAATGTGGGTGAGGGGTTACTTACAGGAGTAGAAATGACTCACAGACAACTGCATCGTTAAAAGCCCACCCCAGCGTGGATGATGGCTCATGAAGCTGGAAACCTGGAGCACACTGCACAACTTGTAGGCAGCTCAGTAGGGTAGAGCAGTGGTTCTCAACCTCCCTAAAACTGCAGCCCTTTAATACAGTTCCTCCCGTGTGGTGACCCAACCATACAATTATTTTCACTGCTACTTCATAACTGTAATTTTGCTAGTTATGAATCGTAAATATCTAATATGCAGGATGGTCTTAGGTAACCTCTGTGAAAGGGTCGTTTGACCCCAAAAGGGGTCGCAAACCACAGGTTGAAGACCACTGGAGTAGAGGGTATCTATTTTAGGCAGCTTGGCTGGCCTTTGCTTCTTTGCAAGCAGCTCAACTTGTCTGAGAGTGTGTCTCAGCAATCCTTTGCTGTGGGATGTCTTTCTTAGTGCTGTAAATATGTGTTGCTCTGATTAGTTGATAAATAAAGCTGTTTGGCCAATGGCAAGGCAGAATATGGTTAGGTGGGACATTTGAACTGAAGAGGCGGGAAAAGAAAGGAAAGTGAGAGGAGACACCAGCCTGCTGCCCAAGGAGCAACAAGATGCCAGCAGACCGGTATGCCATGGCCACGTGGCAACATATAGATTAATAGAAATGAGTTCAGTTAAGATATAAGAGCTAGCTAACAAGAAGGCTGACCCATAGGCCATACAGTTTGTAAATAATATAAGCCTCTGTGTGTTTACTTGGGACCAAGTGGCTGTGGGATGGGCAGGACCAGAGAAACATCCAACTACAGTCCTTATTGTTATATATGCTTACAGAGGGAGGGGCCTAATGAGTCTGGTCAGTTTCAAGGACTTCCTGAAGCCTTTGAATTATTTCCTTCCTGAGTTTAACAGTTTTCCCTCCAGGATAAAAATCATTTTACCTCCCTTTAGAACATCTCTGTGTCTTAATAGCTTTTAACCTCCAAGATGGAAGGTTTCATCCAAGAGGAAATTGTCGCACAACACTGGCTGGCCCAAAGATATTTTATTTAGTTTTTTTTTTAATTAAAAAAAAAATTATGGGGCTGGAGAGATGGCTCAGAGGTTAAGAGCACTAGCTCTTCTTCCAGAGGTCCTGAGTTCAATTCCCAGCAACCACATGGTGGCTCACAATCATCTATAATGAGATCTGGTGCCCTCTTCTGGCTTGCAGGCGTACACGCAGGCAGAACATTATATACATAATTAATAAATAAATCTTAAAAAAAAAAAAAAGAAAAAATTATTTTCTATGTATATGGGTATTTTGCCTGTGTGTACGTCTCTGTAGCAGGTGTGTGCCTGGTGCCTGTGGAAGCCAGAAGGTGCTGGATCTCCTAGAACTGGAGTTATAAAAGGTTGTGAAAAGTGCTGTGGGTGCTGTGAGTTAAACCAGAGTCCTCTGGGAGAGTAGCCAGAGTGTTTAACAGCCGAGCCATCTCTTCAGCCCTTTACTTGGCTCTTTTGGGGCAGGATGTTATGGTGCAGCTCTACCTGGCCAGAAACTTGCTCTTTAGACAAGGCTGGCTTAAACACGTGTCATCAAGGGCGGCAGCGAGTGTCCCTACTTGCTGAGCCACTCACTGACTCCAGGGTGGCCCCTTGTCCCTTTAATTTAGAAATTATGTGAGTACCTAATCATAAAGTGACAGAAATACTCTCTCCAGCCAACACGGCAGCCATGTGAGGGAGAAGTCCCCGGGTGTGAGAGAAACACCTCAGAGGAAAGCTCAGGAGACCATACCTCATGCCTGGGTTTGAGGAAACCTTGTTCGCTCAGCTAGGAAGACACACTTAAAAGGTAGTCACCTAGTGTCTTCCCCCCACATAATCCTAAAAACATGCAGCACACACTGGAGATAGTGAGAGGAACTGACCTTGGGATGAAACTCTCAGGCATGTAAGTCTGACCCAACTACAAGTCCCAAAGGCAAGCCTACAATGCTGAAACTTTCAGGAAAGGAGGAGAAAAGAAAAAAAACTGAAATGGGAAAGAGAAATTCAAAGAAAGAAGGGTTGGAGAATGGCTCAGAGGTTAGGAAAGGACATATACTGTTCTTGAAGATGACTTAAGTTCGGTTCCCAGCGCCTGCCTCTGGCCGCTTACATCTGCCTGTAACTGTAGACCTAGGGAATCCAGTGCCCTCTTCTGGCTGCTGAGGCACTTGCACCCATGTGGCACACACATACACAAAATAAAAATAAAACCAATCACTTTTATTAAATAATTATTCTTATTTTTATGTGTCTAAATGTTTTGCTTGTATGTACATATGTGCAGCACATGTATGCCTAGTATACACAGAGGCCAGAAGAGGGCGTCAGAGCCAATGGAACTGGAGTTACAGATGTTTTTGAACTACCATGTATGTGCTGGAAACAACCTGGGTCCTTTGCAAGAACAGCCAGTGCTCTTAACTGCTGAGCCAACTCTCTAGCCCAAGATTTGAGGCTTTTGATTCACATGATTTTGTGGGGGCCTTGGACGGAAGGAGCAGTGAACTCTTTTCACCTTTTCACGGGTGACCTCCACACAGTGATAAGAAACGGAAGCTCAGGCTGTCTCACCAGGTAAAGGTGCTTGTCACTAATCCTGATGACCTTAATACAATCCCTAAGACTCGTATGGTGGAAGGAGAACCAACTCCCAAAATCTGTTCTCTGACCTCCATGCCTGGACAGTGGCACTCAAGCCAGCCCCCACCCTACAAATTAATAAATGTAATAAAAATTTTAATTAAAAAAGAAGTAATGCTAGAGAGATGGCTTGGCAGTTAGGAGCACTGGGTGCTCTTCCAGAGGACCTGAGTTCAATTCCTAATACCTACATGTGACTCCCAACTATCTGTAACTCCAGCTCCCAACACTGTCTTCTGCCCTCTGAAGGTATATGCATACAAGTGGTGCACAGACACACATTCAGGCCAAACACCCATATACATCCAATTTTCAAAACAATAGGGAAGAAGCTCAAAGCAAGATAATAATGGCAATCCAAGCATCTGTTTGAAATATTTTTAATTTTACTTAAACAAAAAAATGTGTGTGTGTGTGTGTGTGTGTGTGTGCGCCCTGGCCCTATAGAAGAGCTTTACACTTTCATATTATGTTTGCTCCTGGAATGAAAGTGGCCAAGAAGTTTTCCTTTCCTGTGTGCGTGCTGTGACTTAGCCTGTCTGCCATCACCTTTCATTTTTAGCAACCAGATATCATGAGATTAGTTTTGAATGTCTTGTGTGAGTTGTGATTATAAGCTAGCCTTGGACACTGTCCTGATGGTCTAAAATAAGACCTGTGAGTCCTTGGAGGATTTGCTCACAGATGCTGAAGTTGGAACATTTGTGAGTCATGGTTGAAATTTATGTGTCATTCACAAGTAATACCCTATTCTCACAGGCTAGAGGTTGCCCACCCCAGCAGCTGATTTCAGGTAGTAAATATGCAAAAATGTAGTTGATCTTTGCTTAATGCATTTTACTAGAAACCTTGCTAAACACTTTTTCACTTTTATTGCATTTCTGTTTTGTGTGTGCATGCACTCATGTGCCTTGGTGTGCTATGGGGGTCAGAGGACAACTTACTGGCATCAATTCTCTCCTTTCACTAGATGGGGCTCAGGAATCTCAGTCAGATCATTAAGCATGACAGCAAACTGCCGAGCCTATTAATCTATCTTACTTTCCCCCTTACTAAACATACTTAAAAGTCTTAGTTTTTATGTATTCTTTTTGTGGGGGAGTGTTGAGACAAGGTCTCTATTATGTAGCTCTGACTGTCCTGGAACTCACTATGGAAACAGCTGACCTCAAATCCTCAGAAATCCACCTTCCTCTGCCTCCCAAGTTTGTTTGTTTGGCTGGTTGGTTGTTTTTGACATAAGGTCTCTGTGTAGAACAGGATGCCCTTGAGGCCTTGGAACACACTGAGATCTGCCTGCCTTTACCTCCCTAGTGCTGTAACTAAAGCACAGGCCTCCCAGTGGTTGGGCCTACCATAGTTTCCACGTGATGTCACCCACATAGGGGAATGGGTGTCAGAGCTCAGGTTTGACTTATGCTCTGTAGGACCTTAGACCCGGCGCACTATGTTTATCTCTGGTTACTAGTCTACAGGAATTACTGAGCTGGTAAAAGCTCATGTATAAGCCCCTGAAAACACATAAGAACTGTGCTGGTTTATACAAGGGAACCCATGTTTAAAGCCAGGCCTCACATGACTGCAGAAAAGCTACCACAGATGGTTCCTGAGGAATCAGCAATGTTGAACTAGGTCAGACACAAAAATTATAGTTTTCTCCTCTGAGGACTGGGCTGCAATCTGTTAATCATGTAGAGGAAGAAACTCCCAAGGTTGAGGTTAGAGCCAGGCCTGTGGGCAGTACCCATACCCCCAGGGGGCGGGGAGCTGTGGCAGGACCAGGCACCATCTCTGCACACTATAAGGACAAATAAATAGACCTGAAGGACAAGGCTGGGCATAAGAACTCATCCCAAAAGATACCCAGAAAAGTACTCAGGTCTGGAACTCTACATAGCCAAGGATGACTTAAGCATCTGTTCCTCCTGCCTCCATCTCCTGAGGGCTGGTATTACAGACATGAGCCACCACGCCCCATTTTGTGCAGTGCTGGGAATGGAACCCAGGGCTTATACATGTTAAGAAAGCACTCTACCAAGTGAGCTACATCCTCAGCTTCAAGAAAGTTTTCCTGACTCCCATCAGTATTCTTAGAGCCTCTGCCTTTCATACTGCTAAGCCTGCCCATGCATAGAGTGTTCTCTGTTCCACAGGCCTTTATGATCCTTTACTCTGTTTTATCTGTGTGAACATAGTAATGAATTATTATAGTCCCTGATTACTTTGCATTTTCAGTTACTTGTATTTGCAGTGTATCCTAGTTCACTTTTTATTGATGGGATAAACACTAACAATAAACAGTGATTAAAAGCTAATTTGGGCATGAAAGCTTTTTTGGCTTAGACATATCAATCATAGTCCATTATTGAGGGAAGTCAAGCAAAACCAAAGTCCAACAGTGTAAATAGCTTAGTTTCCAACATTTGGAACCAGTCTTGACCAAAGAGCCAGGCCGGCTCCACTGTTTCGGCCTGCCATCCACAGCACACCCAACTTGTGGGCTGGATCTGGCCTGAGCCTACCAACCTGGCACAGTCCTGTCCCCTCCAGTTGCTGGACTGGGGTCTCTACTGTAACCGAGGCTGTACCTTCACCAAGGGCCTTTCTTCAGAGACTCCGACTCTCTGCCATGTGATGCAAGCCTCGGTTACTCTCCATGACCGCGCCCATCCCGCAGCTCTTTTGTCACCCAGACCACTACCTCATGGGAAACTCTTACACGTTACCGAGTTCAGCTGCCAGCTTGGCTCCCTCTGGACCACAGCTTCTGAGTGCTGACCCTGAGGGATTACTCCCAGATTCCACCTCCACGATGCTAGTGTCCTTAATCGAAGCTGATGGGTTGTTGTTTTGTTTTGTTTGTTTGTTTTTGTTTTGTTTTTCGAGACAGGGTTTCTCTGTAGCTTTGGAGCTTGAACTAGCTCTGTAGACCAGGCTGGCCTCGAACTCACAGAGATCCACCTGCCTCTGCCTCCCGAGTGCTGGGATTACAGGCCTGCGCCACCACCGCCCGGCCCGAAGCTGATGTTTGAGCTCCAGCTAATCAGCATCAATTGTCCCAGTAAAGGTTTCGCTCCAGTGGCGCTGGTCTCTTGTTAATCAGTGCAGATGGTCTTCAACGCCAGCTGACCAGAAATCACAGAGTCTCAATTCAAACTATCTTATGAGCAATAGATAGAGCCCTTTGCTTTCCTATGAAACTTCATAAACCAGGCCCCCACCATCAGCACCTCTATCAACATTCCTAGCTCCCAAGCTCCCATAACAACTCAGGAAGCTCAGAGAGTTTAGTGGCTTTTTTAGCCCAAACCTCCAAAATCCTCCCACTATCCTCTCAAAACACAACATGTTTAGGTCCATCACAGCAACACCCCCATAATCCTGGTACCAACTTCTGTTTTAGTGGTTTCCTGTTGCTGTGAGAAACACAGTGACCCAAAAACAACTTGGGGTGGAAAGTGTTTATTTTATATCTTAGTCACAGCTCATCATTGAGAGAAGTCAGGGCAGGAACACAAAAGCAGGAGCCTAGAGTCAGGAACTGAAGCAAGAGACCATAGAGAATATACTGGCTTGCTCTGCTGGTTTTTTTTGTTTTTTGTTTTGTTTTTTTTTTTTTTTTTTTTTTTTTGGTTTTTCGAGACAGAGTTTCTCTGTGTAGCTTTGCGCCTTTCATGGATCTCGCTTTGGAGACCAAGCTGGCCTCGAACTCACAAAGATCTGCCTGTCTCTGCCTCCTGAGTGCTGGGATTAAAGGCGTGCGCCACCACCGCCCAGCAAATGAAGTCTCAAGTTTGTGTTGATCTTTCTTTTTCTTTCTTTCTTTTTTTTTTTTTTTCCCCCAGAGCTGAGGACCGAACCCAGGGCCTTGTGCTTGCTAGGCAAGCACTCTACCACTGAGCTAAATCCCCAACCTTGGCTGCTTTTTTATACCTTCCAGGATCAGCTACCCAAAGGTGGAACCACCTACAGTGATGTGGGCCTTCCCACATCAGTCTTTAATCAAGAAAATGCTCCCTACAGACTAGCCTACAGGCCAATCTGATGGGGACAATCCCTCAATCAAGACTTCCTCTTCCCAGATGACTTTAGTTTGTATCACATTGACAAAGGTTGGTTTTCTTCTATGTATTTTTATGTTATGGTGTAGTCTCATCATATGGCCTGAGATCATCTGTGCATTGCAAAAGTACTGATATGACCAGGTATCCCCCAAGAGTTTATTCATAACAAATATAGTACCACTAAGAACACTAAAAGATGGGCTGGGGGACAATTCAGTGGATAGGAGCTATTGCCACAAAAGCATGAGACCTGAGTTTGGATCTCTAGCATCTATATAAAAGCTGGGAATGGTCATGTGCACCTGTAACCCCAGAAATGGTAGGGGAAGGAAATCAGGAGGCTTGGTGGGGTTTGCTGGCTTAGCCTAAAATCAGCAAGCTCCAGGTTCAGTGAGAGGCCCCGTCTCAAGGGGATAAGGAAGAATATTAATAGAGTAAGACAGTCAATGTCCTCCTCTGGCCTCTGAATGTGGTCAAGGGTATGTGTAGCCACACACACATTTGCACATATGCACAAAATGAACACACACACACACACACACACACACACACACACACATACACATTAAAAGGAAAAATGGTAAGATATCTAGGAAAAGCTTAAATAAAATCTAAACCTCAGGGCTGTCTGCCAAGCCTGAGGACCTGAGTTTGAACCCTGAAACCTACACGGTAGAAGGAGAGGGCCAACCTCCAATCTCCCCCTCCCCGCCCCCACAAGTTGTCCTCCGACCTCCATACAAGTTCTATGCCATGTTCATGTCCCCAACAAATAAATAAATGTAAAATCAAAAAATCTGTACCTCATATCATATACAACAGTAAACTACAAATGGATCAGAAATCTAAATGTAAAAAATAAAACTACACTATGCTGTGTTCAAGTGATTCCTTGTCAGAATAAGGAAAGAATGTGACCACAAGGTGGCAGTAGTACACAAGCATAATTTGGGCAATAAATAAACAGTTGGAGCAGATGGTGCAAGTCCTTTTGCAGCCTTAGACAAAGCAGACTCCCTCCAATCGTGTGCATGAGTGGGTAAAATAGAACTCCCAGTAAAGGCAGTCAGGGAGGTGGCTTACATGACTATCTAGAGGATGCTACTACTTGGTAATTTATCCAGCAGGTTCTGGGTCAGATCTGAAAGCACTAAGTGATTGGGCTCTTCACAGCCACAAGGGTTATGCTATCCACGGCTAGCAGGTCTGGGGCTAGCAGGTCTGGGGCACGGTCACAGGGAAGATAAAAAGCATGATGACAAAGATGCTTGCTCCGAGTTTGAAATAATCACTATTGCCAGTAATCGTCCCATCAACACTGAAGTGCAAATACAGCTTTGGCTTCCAGCTCTCGGTATTTTGGATTTATAGGAAAAAAGTATCACTGCATCATATGATAATGAGGTTTAATAATGGTGGGGGGACCACAATACAGCTCTCCAGACCTGCTATGCCATTTTATTACCAGTAACGCACATTTCCTTACCTTTCACCTTTTCAGTTTGTATTGTGTGGGGGTGGGCACATGTGTGAAGGTCAGAGGACAACTGCTAGAGCCGGTCCTTTCCTGCCACGGGAGCTCCAGGGGTCAAGCTTGGGTCATCATCCTCAGCAGCAAGTGCTTTACCCATTGAGCCATCTTGCCAGACCCTCTTTTCTTTTTCAAATTTCGCCCCCCTTCCCATCTGCTGTTGATAATGGCCATCGTCAGTGTGGTAAAACGGCATCTGGTTTGCACTTTGCAGGCAATCTATACTTCTGCAGTGCGAAACACGCACGATACAGTACAGCCCCCGTTACTTCTGCAGTCCGAAACACGCATGATACAGTACAGCCCCCCGTTACTTCTGCAGTCAGAAACACGCATGATACAGTACAGCCCCTGTTACTTCTGCAGTCCGAAACACGCACGATACAGTACAGCCCTCGTTACTACTGCAGTCCAAAACACGCACGATACAGTACAGCCCCCGTTACTTCTGCAGTCCGAAACACATAAGACACAGTACAGCCCCTGTTACTTCTGCAGTTCGAAACCCATAAGACACAGTACAGCCTCGTTGTGGTTTGGGTTCTTTTTCCTGTTTAGTGACTTAATCATCTTTTGCTGTGCTTGCTGCTCATTTGCACACCGTTCATTTGCACACCGTTCATTTGCATACCTGGTGAAGTTATTCAAGTCCTTTTATATATTTGAGTTTTATTGTTACTCTTGAATTCAGAGGTTTTGTATGCGGGCATGTGTGTGTCTCAGGCTGGCCTCCAACTTCTTATTTGACTTTTAAAAATTAATTTTAAGAATTGGTATTCAAAGCAGCAAGATGGAACTCGCTCCGTGGACCTGCCGGCCTCTGCCTCCCAAGTGCCAGTGTTAAAGGCCTATGCTGCCATACTTGACCGGTTGTACCTTCATGTTGATCTAATAGATTGCAGTATTTTAGACATTTTCTTTTGTATGGTCTTTGGTGACAAGGGTAATGTTAATTGATTCTAATTGTTTTTCTGTATCTGGGACCTTTGAATTCTAGTGCTGCTGTAATAGTTTGGTTTCTCCTCTCTGAATAGTACTGGGGTGACCCTAGAGAGAAGGCAGCTCACTAAGAAGACCTCCAAATAAAACTAGAAGAGCTGTCCATCCAACCACATGAGTGAATCACAGCTTAGAAACACAGGACAGCCAGGGCTACACAGAGAAACCATACTCAATTACTGACTCCAAACATGACAGAACGGTTGAAATGCTAGACGAAGAACTCAAAAGTCTAAGTTTTTTACAGTTTTTTTTTAAACTTTTTTTCCTCATGGGTCAGTGTGTGTGCATTTGCCAGGGTGTATTCTTGAGGCCAGAGGACAACGTGTGGAGGTCAGGCCTCTCCTTCCACCATGTGCATTCCGGAGATTGGACTCAGGTCCTCTGGATTGGCACTGAGCGTCTTTACTTGCTGAGTTCTCTCACAAGTCCTGAAAAGTCATTAAAATAATCAGTGACCAGCCAGGTGGTGGTGGCGCACACCTTTAATCTCAGCACTCAGGAAGTAGAGGCAGGCAGATCTCTGTGAGATGAACAAGTTCCAGGACAGCTAGGGCTACCAAAAAAAAAATCAATTACCTCAAAGAAGACTAAAAAATAGCTGATAAATTAAGTAAGAAGTCAGTTCAGGAATTGGACAAGAACGTTAGCAATGTGGATGAAAAATTCATCAAGGAAGCTGAGCATGGTGAGGAATGCCTTTAATCCCAGCACTTGGGAGGCAGTCGCAGGTAGAGTATAGAGTGAGTTCTAGGACAGCCAGGGCTACCTAGAAAAACCTGTCTTGAAAAACAAATTTAAAAATCAGCAAGGAATTTGAGAGTTTGAAGAAAAGAGAAATACTAGAAACGAAATCTCAGTAAATCAAACAACAAAACAGCAGAAAGCATCACTAATATATCAAAAGAATATCAGTTATTGAAGATAAAACCGAGGAAAAGCCATATCCAGATATTAGGAAAGGAAAAAAGTCAATACAATTTTTCAAGAACTCTTGGAGATGATAAAGAGAGAGAGAGAGAGAGACAGAGAGAGAGACAGAGACAGAGAGAGAGACAGAGACAGAGAGACAGAGAGAGACAGAGAGAGAACATGCTGAGAAACCATGGGGAAGACAGAGCTGAGATAAAAACTAATAGCACAGAAAACATACCCAGTAAAATATTGGAAAAATTCCATATCTAGGAAAAGACGTGAACAGCCACACATGAGACTTACATACCCCTGATAATACGAGCAGGAAGAGCCTTTCCTCAGGCCAAGCAAGATGACTCAGCCTTAGACAAGCTTTCGACCAAGGATAGTGACCTGAGTTCAATCTCTGAGACACACATGGTAGGACGAGAGAGCTGACTTAGACAGGTCGTCCTCTGACTGCCGTATGCACACCATGGCATGTACATGTCCACAAACATCAGCCAATCAATCACTGTAATAAAAGCAATAGGTTTGGGGAAATAGCTCAGTGGTTAAGACAGATTGATGCTTTTGCAGAGAATCTAAATTTAGTTCCTAGTAACCATTATCTAGCAGCTCACAAGCACCTGGCACTCCCTCACAGGCAACTAAACTCGTGTGTACATGCCCACAGAGAGACACATAAAAATCATTCTTAAAAATTAGTTGGGCATAATGGTGCATACTTTTTAATCCCAGTACTCCGCAAGCAGAGACAGGCAGATCCATAGTAAGTTCCAGGATAGCCAGGGCTACATACAGAGACCTTATCTCAAAATAAATGAAAAAAAAAAACATATCAAAAGGAACTGTGATTTGACACATTTATTATACTCCTTAAATTCATGAGTCTTCCCACAACTTGAATATTTTCATGTAGTTGAACTGAAACAAGTGAAAGGCTTTTCCACATTGCTTAGATGCTGTTCTCAACTGTTTCACATGTGAATATTAAGGCTGGGGGATATCTTTCTGTACGCTGTGAATATGTTGTTCCCATTGGTTAATAAATAAGCTGCTTTGGCCTATGGCAAGAAAGCTTACAGCCAGGTGGGAAATCCAAGCAGAGATACAGAGAGACAAAGGGTGGAGTTGGGGGAGACGCTGCCAGCTGCCACTAGGAGAAGTAAGATGTCAAAGTACCAGTAAGCCACGAAGCCACGTGGCAAGAGAGAGATTAATGGAAATAGGTTAAATTATAAGAGCTAGCTAGTTTAATCCCAGCACTTGGGAAGCAGAGGCAGGTGGATCTCTGTGAGTTCAAGGCCAGCCTGGGCTACAAAGTGAGTTCCAGGAAAAGGCTCCAAAGCTACACAGAGAATCCCTGTCTCAACCCCCCCCCCCCACACACACACCACACCAAAAAAACGTAAGAGCTAGCTATCAAAAAGCTTGAGCCATAGGCCATACAGTTTGTAATTAATACAAGCCTCTGAGTAATTATTTCATAAGCAGCTATGGGACCACAGGTGGGAGAGATTCGTCTGGACCTCGGGGCCAGGCAGGACCAGAGAAACATCTGGCTATACTCCATTCCATATATGTTATATACATACATATATATGTGTGTGTGTGTGTGTGTGTGTGTGTGTGTGTGTGTGTGTGTGTGTTATAAAGTTCATTGGCGGGCTACAGAGGTGGCTTAACAGTTATGCAGTTCCCCTTAACCACAAATTATACAGTCAAGTTTCCCATATTTAGAGAAAATGCAGGGGTCAAAACATTTGGAATACAATGAATAGGCCATGCGCTGTGAAAACAACCTTTATGAGCATCTCCCCTGACAGGTATGTGTCTTTTGTTTTTGAGACAGTGTCTTAGTAACTGTTCTATTGCTGTGACACCATGACCAAGGAAATTCTTATTTAAAAAAGAAGCAGCAGCAGCATTTACTGGAGGCTTGCTTACAGTTTTAGAGGGCCATGATCATTTATTATGTTGGGAAGCAGACAGGTATGATGCTGGAGCAGTAACTGAGAGCTTTACACTCTAATCTGCAGGCAGCAGGCTGAGATATATTGGGCCTGGCATAGGCTTTTGAAACCTCAAAGCCCACCTCCAGTGACACACCTCCTCCAACAAGGCCATATCTCCTAATCCTTCCCAAAGTTACACTAATTGGGGACCAAGCATTCAAACATGGGCCTTTCTCATTCAAACCACCATAAACAGGATCTCAGTTAGCCCTGGCCAGCCTCAAACTTAACCATGGCAAGGGTAACCTTGAACTCCTAGTCCTCCTGCTTCCACCTCCTGAGTGCTGGGATGACAGGTGTGCACTACAACACTTGGTTTTATTTTTGTTTTGAGATGGGGTGTCATGGCACCCAAGATGGCCTCAAACTCAGTATGTAGGCAATATTGGCCTTGACTTCCTGATCATTCTGGCCTCATCCCCCCAAGTGTTAGGATTATATTAGTGTGCCGTTATTTTCATGCTATTTGTCTTTTTAAGATTTATCCAGCAGGGCAATGGTGTCGCACGCCTTTAATCCCAGCACTCAGTAGGCAGAAGCAGGCAGATCTCTGAGAGTTCAAGGCCAGCCTGGCCTATAGATCCAGTTCCAGGATAGCCAGGGCTACACAGAGAAACTCTGTCTCAAAAAAGAAAAAAAAGATTTATTAATTATTTTGTGTGCATGAGTGTTTTACCTACGTGTATTTATGTGCAACACATGACTGTATTTTGCCCTCAGGAGCCAAAAAAGGGCATCAGATGAGCTGGAACTGGAATTACAGACATGATTATAAGCCACCATGTGGACACTGGGACTCAAATACTAGGTCCTTTAGAAGACTAACAAATGCTCTTAACCGCTAAGCCATCATTTTGCCCCCACCCCTTGATTTGATTTGTAAAGATGTGATATGGAAGAAAAATGTTTGAAAACACAGCAGACAGACACGACCTTGCTGTGTCACACAGGTCTTACACTCAATCCCACTCCCACCTCTCAAAAACTGTAGGGTTATACAAATAAGGGCCACTCAATCAGACCTGCATGTAACTAAAACTTTTGGGTAGTCCAAAGGTTCATTCATATTGAATATATTTGTTAGAGCTAATGCAACAAAGTAACAGACCAGGTAGCTTAAACATGGTTATTTATTTCTTACAATTGTGAGGCTGGAAATCAAAGATCAGCATAACTCAGGTAGTTTCCTCTGGAGGTCATAGTAGAAACACATGTGGTGGCCATCTGTCTCATTTGCAGAAGGTCATTTGAAGACTTCCCATGGTCTTCTCTCTGCATCCTGCTGCACCTTAACCTTCTGAGGACATCAGACACTCTGACCTAACAGGACTCATTGCAACTTCCTTTTCTTTTTATTATCTTTACTTTATGTGTATAAGTGTTTTGCCTGCACATGTGCACTCTATGTATGCTGAGTGTTCACAGAGGCCAGAAGAGGGTGCCAGATGCCCTGAAACTACAGTTATGGATGGTTGTGAGTTGCCATGTGAATGCTGGGAATAGAACCTGTGTCCTCTGCAAGAGTAGCAGGTGCTGGTAACTGTTTGAGCCATCTCTACAGTCTCTCATTTCAGTTTTTAAAATCTATTACTCTTGGAGACTGGCAAGAGGGCATGTGTGCCACAGCATTCATGTGGAGATCGCAGGGCAGCTGTTAAGTGCCAATTCTCTCCTTCCACTGTGGGGAACCAGGGATAGAAAACAAGTTGTCAGTACTGTATGGAGAAGGCTTTTATCTACTGAGCCGTCTCAACAGCCCTCATTTCAATTCTTTGAAATTGTATTTATTACTGTGGCATATGTGGGGAAGTGGGTAAACATACGGGGTCAGAGGACAACTTTAGGGCATTGGTTCTTCTACCTTGTTGAGGCAAGGCAGGGTCTCTCTTGTTCTTTCTGCCATGCTGCATACTCCAAGCTAGCCGCCCTGCAAGCTTCCAGGTGATTCTCCTGCCTCTGCCTCCCATCTTGTAGGACTGCTGGGAACACAGATGCATGCCACTATATCTGTCTACTTTACATGGATGTGGATCAAATTCAAGCTGTCAGACACTCACAAGTGCTTTGATCCACTGAGCCATCTTGCCAGCATTCATTTTAATTTTTCTGACATGGAGTATTTGTGTTGCCCAGTATAGTTTTAAATTTATCCCCCATCTTCAGCCTCCTGAGCAGCTACCACACAGCACTGCTCCAAGCTATGTATATAATTTTAATATTTTCTCTCCAGTGTGAGTACCATCATGTCTTCAAAGTAAACTAGAGCAAATAACGGCTTTCTCACATAGCTTACATCACTAGGCTTCTCGCTAGTGACTTCTTTCATGCCTTCGAAGTGAACGAGGATGACTGTAGGCTTTTCCACACTGCTGACACTTATATGGTTTTTCTTCAGTGTGAGTGTGACTTATTTCATGAATTCTGAAGGAACTGGGACAGATGAAGGCTTTCCCGCACTCCTTACATTCATAGGGCTTCTCTCCAGTGTGGGTTCTTTCATGGATCTGAAATGAAGTGGAATGACTGAAGGCTTTCCCACACCGTTTACACTCATAGGGTTTTTCTCCAGTGTGGATTCGCATGTGAATTTTAAGGTGGGTGGAATAGTTAAAGGCCTTCCCACATTCCTTACATGTGTATGATTTTTTGGCATTGTGAGTTCTCATGTGATTATTAAGACATGAAGGATATCCAAATGCTTTCCCACAAATCTTGCACTCACATGTCTTCTCTTCAGCATGCATTTTCAAATGTCCATTAAGATTTGAAGAGATAGCAAAGGCTTTCCCACATTTGACACACACAAAAGGCTTTTCTCCTGTGTGAGTTCTTATATGTTGAATAAGTCGTGAGGATGTAAGGAAGGCTTTCCCACATTCCTTACATTCATAGGGCTTATCGCCATTGTGAGATCTTACATGTATACTAAGGCCTGAGTACTGAGTGAAAGCTTTCCCACACTGATTACATACATAGGGTTTCTCCCCAGTGTGAGTTCTTCCATGTATCTGAAATGAATTGGAATAATTGAAGGCTTTCCCACATTCCTTACATTCATAGGGCTTCTCACCAGTGTGAGTTCGCATGTGAATATTTAGATATGCAGGGTATCTATAGCCTTTCCCACATTCCTTACATCTGTAAGGTTTCTTTGCATTGAGAGTTTCTATAAGCACAGAAAGTCTTGAGTTTATAAAACTTCTCCCATATTCATTCCAATCATAAATTCTGTCTCCACTGTGAGTTCTTCTATGTGTCTGAAGGTGTGACTGATTAATAAAAGACTTCCCACAGTCACTGCATTCAAAAGATTTCTCTTGTGTGGTAATTTTCTGATTAACCTTAACTGGGGTCATACAGATTTCTTCACTCTGATTGAACTCAGAAAGTTTCTCACCAGCACAGTTTTTCTTCTGAAGCATTACAAGGTCTTTTCTATACTGACTACAGTCATAATTATCCTGTGTAGTTTGAGTTTCCATATGTGTCTTAAGGGATGAGAGTTCACTGAAGAAGTCTCCAGATTTCGTCCAGTTACAGCGCTCCCTTCCATTCTGGCTTCCTGTCTGCTGATAAAAGGGAAGAACAACATTTCTTTTTTGCAGCCAATTGGTAAGGTTATAACCATTTGATAACAAAACATTATGATTATTTTTCACTACATGCATACAGTTCATACTCGTGAATTGCTCTCGAGTGGTGTGATTAAACACTTCTTCCAGAATGCTGTTATCCAGTCTAATCTTTAAAAGATTTCTGTACCTAGCCGGGCGGTGGTGGCACACGCCTTTAATCCCAGCACTCAGGAGGCAGAGCCAGGCGGATATCTGTGAGTTCGAGGCCAGCCTGGGCTACCAAGTGAGTCCCAGGAAAGGCGCAAAGCTACACAGAGAAACCCTGTCTCGAAAAACCAAAAAAAAAAAAAAGATTTCTGTACCATTCCAAGAAAAAGATGTAATTTGTGTGAATTCCGAAGCAGTGAGTTTCATTACACATCACGGGCACAATTTAATACTATTTCTTCAGACACTTGCTCTTGTGTATTATCTGCTTCTCTCAAACCTCCTTTAATGGGATTCCTAGTTTTCTCCTTCGAAGGGCTTCAAGCATGCCAACTAGGTACTGTACAAGAGACACAACTCTAGCCGCTAACTTTCTTTGAGAATAAAAATAAGACAAATTTTTTATTCTTACCATTTGCATCCCATTGGATATGTTATCCCTCAAAAATTCCTGTTGGGGTGCTGAACATTTGGTTTCAAGCTGCACTTTCCATTCTGAAGTAAAACAGAAAAATAAATGTTAAGAGAAAGAAATGGAAAACGGGAGTTAAAAATAAGGCTTGGGCTGGAGAGATGGCTCCATGGTTAAGAGCCCTGACTGCTCTTCTAGAAGACCAGGTTTAATTACCAGCACCAACATGGCAGCTAAAAACTGTCTCGAACATCAATATCTGACACTCTTACACAGACATCCATGCAGGCAAAACACCAATACAAATAAAATAAAAATAAATTATCTTTAAAAAATAAGGCTCATTTATTTTTATTTTGAATTTTAAAAGGTAGAAAAAAGTAGAAACAGATGAGGTTATTTTTCTGTTCTATTTTAAGACTAAGCAGCCCAGCCTTGAACTCACTACACAGCTCATACTATGCTGACTTCATAACCATTCTGCCTCAGATTCCTGAATAGAAGGATCACAGCAATGGGCCATCATGCCAGGCAAAAACAATAACACTGGATCAAACTTTTAGATCATATTAAAAGTTAATTATATAAAAATTAAAACCAATGGTAAACAGAAAGAAATTATAAGGGAAAGAGAGTAGAAAATTTCAGGGAAATTTAAGTAGAAAAATCTCTCAAAGCAATAAGTAAACTAAAAGAATATTTGAAGTTGAAGATTTTCCTTCTTGCCTCAGAGTTCTGAGACAAATTTTATCTTGAAGAACTTCATTATAGGAGCTGAGCTGGTTAAAAAGGAGTAAAGTCTTATTTTACAGGTGTGAGGACCTGAGTTCAGATGCCCAGAACTCAAATAATGATAGCATGTGTCTGCAATTCCAGTATATCTATGACAAGATGGGGACGGAGACAGGAAAATCCCCTGAACCTTGCTGGCCTGGCACATGCAGTGGCAAACAGAGACACTGTCAAAACGCAGTGGAAGGTGAGGGCCAACACCAAAGGTTGCCTTCTGACTCCAAAATACACACCGTGGCAACCCATACATGCACACATCACACATACATATACAAGGGTTTTAAGGTTTTTTTTAAACATTCATTCATCCATTCATTCACATACTGAGTGTATGTGTGCACACATACACATGTGTCACAGCATGCAGTAGAGGTCAGGGGACTTTGGGAGTTGGTTCTCTCTTTCCACCATGTGGGTCCCAGGGATTGAACTCAAGTTGTGAGGCTTAGCCGTACATGCCTTTACCTACTGAGCTGTCTCTCCAGTCCAACACAAGAGTTGTTTTTATTTTAAGTTTATTTCAGTTGCAAACATACTGAACTTACATTAAATAGAATTTCCAAGCCCAGTGATGGTGGTACACACTTTTAATCCCAGCACTCAGGAGACAGAGGCAGGCAGATCTCTGTGAGTTCGAGGCCAGCCTTATCTACAGAGTGAGTTCCAGGATAGCCAGGGCTACACAGAGAAGCCCTATCTCAGAAGAAAAAAAGAATTTCCAAGAATACTGACCTGGGAAAACTATCTTCTGACCTGTACTAAACTCTTCTTGTTCCAACCAAGAGACCAGACTGGGTTTGATGAGCGAATATCCTGTGCACAAGGTAAGACACATTGGTGAGAAGGCACAGACAGAAAATGGCATAACTTCCCAGGGTTCACGAATCCGAATTTTTGCTTTTTTTCTCCAGTGTTTGGAGACAAGCACTGGCTTCAAGCTCACAGAAATAGTCCTCTTTCGGCTTCCCACATGCTTGAATTCCAGAAGTGTGCCATCAACCCTGACTAGGAATTAGAGTGGTAATGATAACATATATTATTTTTAAGGGACTAATAATACAAGTACCACCTGTCTATGCCTCAAAAGTTCAATTTGCTCTGGAGCCTAAGACCCCAATTAATTTAGTCACATACACATTTACAAAGCACCAGAGTTTTCTTTCTGTAGTACAAGGGACTGCACCCAGGGCCCTGCAAGTGATAGGTAGGTGCTTGACCACTGAGTCATATCTAACCCAGAATTTGACTTTTATTCAAACAGGAAGTAAGAACTGCAACAGCCAGGCAGTGGTGGTGCATGCCTTTAATCCCAGGAGGCAGCGTCAGGTAGATCTCTAAGTTCAAGGCCAGCCTGGTCTACAGAGTGAGTTCTAGGACAGCCAGAGCTACACAGTAAAACCCTGTCTCAAAAACCAAAAGCAAGAGAGAGAGAGAGAGAGAGAGAGAGAGAGAGAGAGAGACAGACAGAGAGAGACAGAGAGAGACAGAGAGACAGAGAGAGACAGAGACAGAGAGAGAGACAGAGACAGAGAGAGATAGAACTGCAACAAAGAGATCTTTGTTCCTCTAGGGAAATTAACTACAAGTGGTTCATATATAGTATTGTTCATCACAGTCATCAAGATAATCAAACTTTCTAATTTACTTATTGTTTTGCATGCGTGTATAAGTGCTCATGTCTGTGGGTGTGCTTCTGTGTATGTGGTGGTCAGTATCACAGCTGGCTTTTACATGAGAGCTGGGGATCTAGCGCAGTCCTCTTGCTTGAGCAGGAACCACCTTACTAACAGAGTCATCTCCCCAGCCCCTTCCTTAATTAAATATATGCATTTGCGGGTATGGATGTGTGGTGTATGTGTACATGGTATATGCACATCTGTGTGCATGCCTGTGCCCACATGCGAAGGACAAAGGGGGTGTTGGGTGCCATTTTCTGTCACTCTGTCTCACTTGTTTATGGCAGTCTCTCCTGGAACCTTGGGTTATGTTTTTCCAGCTAGGCTGGGAGCCAGTAAGCCTCAGTGATCCTCATATCCAACCTCCCCCCATTCTATACTAGGGTTTCAGGTGTGTGCAAGACCACAAGCCGCTTGTTATATAAGTACTGGATCCCCACTCCAGGTCCTCAAGAAGGTCTCTTAACCACTGAGCCATCTCTTAAACTCCAAGAGAACTTATTAACACACAAATGATATAAGATTTTATACTGACGTCTCTAATTTAGCCTATCAACATGGAAAGGGAAAATATATACTCTCTTTTTGGAGTGAGGGGCAGGGTTCAAGATAGAGTTTCTTTGTGTAGCATGGATGCCCTGGGAATTCGCTCTGTAGACCAGGATGGCCTCAAACTCAAAGACCTGCTGGCCTCTGTCTCCTTAGGGCTGGGACTAAAGGCATGAGCCACCAACACCCAGCAAAAATATATACAGACTTGGACTTTTTGAGAACTACCCCAGTATATTAAGACATATTTAGGGTGGTATATACTTTTAATCTCAGCATTCAGAATACGGAGGCAAGGGTATTATCTGTGAGTTTGAGGTTAGCCTGTTTTACAGCTCATGTTCCAGGCCATCAAGGGCTACAATGAGACCCCCTGTTTCAAAATACAGCAAAGCAAAAACCAAAAAACTATGTATTTAGGGATTGAGCTGTGTCTTACTCAGAACTACCATCACCATTCCTGAAACACAGTCCATGAGAGGCTACAGGGAGCAACAGCAGACCTACCTACTGACACCAGGTTCTGGTAGTTCTCCAGCATCACATCTCTGTAGAGGCTTCTCTGGGCTAGGTTCAGTGAGGACCACTCCTCTTGGGTAAAGTCCACAGTCACATCCTCAAAGCTTACTAACTCCTGAAATATTGAAGACATGCTGGGTTTAGCCAAATAAGATCTTTGTTAATGAACATGGGAGGATGAGGAAGCAGGACCCATCCTCTATAGAAGATTTCCTGGCCCCATTATAAAATCCTCTGTAAACTCTTGTGTGTGTGTGTGTGTGTGTGTGTGTGTGTGTGTGTGTGTGTGTGTGTTGTATATACATGTATACTGATAGGTATACTTGCCTGTACAAGTTCATGTGAAGGCCAAAGGTTGATGTTGGGATGACTTCCTCAATGAATTCTTCACCTTATATTCTGAGACAGGGTTTTTCACTGAACCTGGAAATTGCTGTTTCAGCTAGACCGGCTGACCAGAGAGTCCTGAAATCTGCCTGTCTCCACTCACATGACATTATAGACATATACAGCCATGCCAAGTTTCACATGGGTGCTGGGGATCAAAACTCAGGTCCCTGTATTTGTACAACAAGCCCTTCACCCACTCAGCCATCTCCTCAGGACCCTACCCACCTTTTTGCCTTGCTAGATGGAACTCGGAACCCTGACTGGGCATGCTAGGCAAGAACTCTACCACTGAGCTCCACCCTCAGCCCTATTCCCACTCTCTTAATTTCCTCAAGTTACATGCCACTGCTGAACTGGAACTGGTACTAGCAGTACACAAGAAAATATCATATTTCTCTATATTAAGCACAGTAGCCAGCACTTCCTAAAGATGTGAGGAATGTGCATACATGAATAAATGTCTGTAGAAAAATAAATTGTCATCTATCCTATCATCTACCAGAGAACTTAACAAAGGAAGAAACAATCAGTTGACCAGGGACCAGCAAGATGGCTCAGTGGGTAAAGTCACTTGCCACCATGCCTGATGACCTGAATGTGATCCTCAGACACACATGATGCAAGGAGAGAACTGACTTTTGCAAGTTGTCCTCTGAATCCACACACTGTGGCATGTGCTCATATAAACATTTATATCTACAAATTCATGTGCACATATACACACACACACACACACACACACACACACACACAAATGTAATAATAAAAGAAACATGAGGAAGCTGGGCGATGGTGGCATGTACCTTTAATCTCAGCACTCAGGAGGCATAGACAGGTGGATCTCTGTGAGTTTGAGGCCATCCTGGTCTACAGAGTGAGTTCCAGGATAACCAGGGCTACATAAAGAAACCTTGTCTAGAAAAACCAAAAATAAAAACAAACAAACAAAATGAGGGCTGGAGAGATGGCTCAGAGGTTAAGAACACTAGCTGATCTTCCAGAGGTCCAGAGTTCAATTCCCAGCAACCACATGGTGGCTCACAACCACCTCTAATGAGATCTGGTGCCCTCTTCTGGCCTGCAAGGACACATGCAGGCAGAACACTGCATACATAATAAATCTAAAAAATAAAAATAAAAATGAAAGAAAGAAAGAAAGAAAGAAAGAAAGAAAGAAAGAAAGAAAGAAAGAAAGAAAGAAAGAAAGAAAGAAAGAAAGAAGAAAAGAAAGAAACATGAGTTGACACCATGAAGGTAAAACCAGGTTATTACTGAAAAATCAAGATTAACTGTAAGTTTCCAACTCACTTAACAGGAAAGTTTTTTGTCACAGTCACTGTCAACTTGACACAAACCTAGACATATCTGGGAATAGGGAGTCTCAACTGAGGAACTGCCTTCATCAGAGTGGCCTGTGGGGCATTTTCTTGATTGGTGATTGATGAAGGAAGGCCCAGCCTACTGTGGGTGGTACCATTCCTGGGCAGGTGGGCCTGGGATGTATTAGAAAGGTAGCTGAGCAAGCCAGGGGCATGAGCCAGGAAACAGATTCCACCATTGGTCTCTGCTTCAGTTCCTGCCTCAAGTTCCAGCCTTGGCTTCCCTCAGTGCTGGATGATGATCTGAGAATTGTAAACTGAAATGAACCCTTGCTCTCCCCACCTCCTTATGTTTATCAGGGCAACAGAAGGCAAACTATGGCAGGCTCTAACTCCCAGGAAACCAGAACAGGGAACAAGATCCTTAGGTGAGGCTCTATTTGCTCTAGAGACAAGTTTGTCCAGAGGAAACTGTCCCCAGGTAGAACATTTTGAAAGTGTGTATATGTGTGTATTTTTTTTACCTGATAATTTGTCAGG
The DNA here is from genome assembly GCF_949786415.1 of Peromyscus eremicus. Lineage (NCBI taxonomy): Eukaryota > Metazoa > Chordata > Mammalia > Rodentia > Cricetidae > Peromyscus > Peromyscus eremicus. The sequence continues at coordinate 16,247,116 of NC_081422.1, forward strand.
CAGTCAATCAACATCCTTTCTGCTGATACCTTTTCTTGTTGAAGGCAGACTGAGTCCCCTGAAAGATCTTAAGGAAAAGGAAGCAGGTATGAACACTCAGTTGTCCAGAATCTCATTCAAAGGCACAGAAGTCATTCCACCCTACTACAAAAGCCTTATGTAATCAATCTAACTACATACTGATGTCTCCCTCCTATTTTCCATCTTTCTTGTTCTGTGTCTCTCAATATATCCCTCTCTCCTCCCTCTCTCTCACTCATTCCTCACCTCTCTCTCTCTCTCTCTCTCTCTCTCTCTCTCTCTCTCTCTCTCTCTCTCACACACACACACACACACACACACACACACACACACACGTGCTCTTCCCCACCCCTACATGCCACAGAATGCTAGAACAGTCCTGTCCCATCTACAACCTGAAAGAAGGATGACAAGGAATGCTGCTTATTAGGGTTAACTATTAACAACAGCCTCATTTCACAAGTAAAGCAGCTTTATGCCCTGAAAACACTACTTTATCAGGGCTGGAGCTGGAGCTCAGTCAGTACAGTACTTGCCTAGCATGCATGGAGACCCATGTTCCATCTTAGCATAAAAATGGGTATGATGGTGCATACCTGTCAGCCCAGTTCAAGAGGTGGAAGCAAAAGGATCAGAAATTCAAGGCCATCATTAGTTACCTAGCAAATTCAAGGCCACCATGAGCTGCATGGGGCCCTATCTCAAAAAAGAAAAGTGTTGGGGGTGGAGAGATGGTTCAGTGACTAAGAGCACAGATGTGTCTTCTAGCAGACCCAGGTTCAATTCCCAGGACCCACATGGCACCTCACAACTGTCCAGTTCCATCTGACACCATCTTCTGGCCTCCATGGGCACTACACACACATGATGCATTGACACACATACATATAAAAACAAATAATATCTAAAACAAAAAAATGGTACTTTGTCATGATTATAAAACTTATAATGAAGACTTCACCTTTTCCCTTGTAACACACCCCAGAGACGTTACAAATATCCCTGTGGGCCAGCAAGTGGTACTTCCTTCCAAACCTGTCAACCTGAGTTCAATTCCAGAGATCCACAAGGTAGGAGAGAGTACTGACTCCTAAAAGTTGTCCACACATACACATACATATACAAACACACACAAACACACAAAGAAAGAAACAAACAAAGATTCCTTTTTTTAAAAAAAGTAATGCAGTGAATGATTGAGGAAAACACCCAATGTGGACCTCTGATCTCCACATGCACACACCAATGTGCACATACACATTAACATGTATACACACACACACACACACACACACACACACACACAGAAAAAAAAACCCAAATATAACAAAATCCTTAGAGCACATTTCAAATACTAGCTCCTTGGTTGGAAACACTCCAATCATATAAATACCCACTCTTCATTGGCACAGGACCAAGGCAGACCAACTCAGAATTTGCACAGCTGTTACCTATGGAGTATCTTCTCAAAGAACTACCTTTTTGTTTTTAAATTTTACATGTACTAGTTTTCTGATTGCATATATGTCTATGCATCACGTGTGTACCTAATGTCTGCAGAGGTCAGAAGAAGGCATTTGGTCCCCTGGAACTGGAGTTACAGATAGTTGTGAGCCACCATTTGGGTGCTGGGAGCTGGGGTCTTCTGCAAGAGCAACAAGTGTTTTTTAACAGTTGAGTCATCTCTGCAGTCCTGAGAACTATCTTTTTAAAGTATATAAAGAATCAGCAACATAAATTATTCTGACCCAGACTACAGTGCTAGGAATCCCTAGGGGGAACCTTAGGAATTCTTCTAAGACACAGAATCATCAGACCTTACCATGGGATGAATCAGCTGCTGCCATTCTGTAACATGGAAGTGTGTCTGAATACTCCTTTGACTGGGGTTATCATCACTTTAGTGCAGCTGCTGAGTTTCAGTGGACAGAAGCACTCTCCATTACCTGTTGTACACAACCATTAGGATTCCTGTAGTATCAATCATTAATTAACATGTCTCTGAAACATGAATTCTAGTGATACTAACTGCCATTTACTGAGGAATGCTATGTAGCACACTGTGCAAGGTGTGTGTATGTGTGTGTGCGTATGTGTATGTGTGCATGTATGTGTTCAATTATCATTATAACCAGCCTTCACAGTAAATACAACTGCCCTAAAAAGACCTACATTCAAAGCCAAGTATGGTAGTGCATGACTGCAATGCTAGTGCTGTGGAACAATCTTTTTGTACATTGTGAAAATTTGTTGCTCTCATTGGTTTAATAAAGAGCTAATGGTCAACAGCTAGGCAGGTAGAGTTTAGCAAGACTTGTGGACAAAAAGAGAGTATGAGGATGAAGACGGGCAGAGTCACCAGCGAGATGCAGAGGAAGCAGGAGATGAACACGCCATGCTGAAAAAAGGTACCACCATGCAGTAGAACATAGATAAGAAATATGGGTTTAGTTGAAAGAGCTATTTAGTAACAAGCCTCAGCTACCAGCCAAGCATTTATAATTAATAATAAGTCGCTGTGTGGTTATTTGGGAGTGGGCTGGAGGGACAGAAAACTCCACCTACATGCCAGTCCTTGGGAGGCTGAGTCAGGGGAATGCTGCAAGTTCAAAGCTAGCCCAGGATACAAAACAAAATCTTGCCTCAAAAAAAAAAAAAAAAAAAAAAAGGGAGCTGGCAAAATGGCTAAGCAGGTAAAGCCACTTGCCTCCAAACATGTAAGCTTGACAACTTAAGTTGGATCTCCAGGATCCATGTAAAGGTGGAAGGAAAGAACCAACTCTACAAACTGTCTTCTGATCTCCACTCGTGAAGTGATATGTGCACCCTTCTCCCCACATCATGCATTACATACACACAGAGAGAAAACAATCATAAATTTTAAAACAGAACAAAACAGGAAAAGATCTATATCCAGAGAACATTAGCAATTGCTCATTTACCATCCAGTTAAAAAATGATGATGCAGGACTTGAAGGCAGGTAAGAGTTTTTTCATTAGTATGCAAATTTGCTCTTATCTTTTTTTTTTTTTAAACACTGCATGATCTTCTTCATATGTGCAGCCTTGACCTTAAAAGTCTAATTTGAGTGTAGAATGGTGACTACAGTTGTCCAGGAATGGTGAAACAGAAGGGATAAGCAGCAACTATCCAAACACAGTTAAAAGACAAAAATTTATACTCGTCCCATTAAAAAGTCCATAATAAAATAAGAATATCAAGGCAACACAAAGAAGTATCTTCTAGATACCGAAATAGCTACAAATATGATCCCCATTACAGATCATAAATTCTACCATACCCCACAATGATTACACATACATGCACTTGTACCAGCTGACCAACTATCTCTGGGTAATGAGATAGTAGGTAATTTTTATCTTCTTCATGATTCCTTTACATGTCTGTAAATCCTCTATAATAATTGTATATGATCTCAGTAATATTACTGTGCTGGTATATTTTATGTCAGCTTGACTCTCAAAACAACACTTCAATCAAATAAATACATATGTGTGTGTGTGTATATACATATATATATATATATATATATATATATATATATATATATATATATTCTAAGTACCAAGAATTATGATGCATGTATGGTAAGCAAAGTATTCCTTATCTGAATTTTTCTTTTATTTTTATTTTGCAATACAATTCAGTTCTACATATCAGCCACAGATTCCCTTGTTCTCCCCCCAGCCCGCCCCCCCATTCCCATCTCCTCCAGGGCAAAGCCTTCCCCACAGACTGAGATCAACCTGGTAGACTCAGTCCAGGTAGGTCCAGTCCCCTCCTCCCAGGCCGAGCCAAGCGATCCTGCATAGGCCCCAGGTTTCAAACAGCCGACTCATGCAATGAGCACAGGACCCAGTCCCACTGCCTGGATGCCTACCAAACAGATCAAGCCAATCAACTGCCTTACCCACTCAGAGGGCCTGATCCAGTTGGTGACCCCTCAGCCATTGGTTCATAGTTCATGTGTTTCTGTTCGTTTGGCTATTTGTCCCTGTGCTTTATTCAACCTTGGTCTCAACAATTCTCGCTCATATAAACCCTCCTCATTCTCGCTAATTGGACTCCCAGAGATCCACCTGGGGCCTAGTCATGGATCTCTGCATCCAGATCCCTCAGTAGTTGGATGAGGTTTCTAGCTCGACAATTAGGGTGTTTGGCCATCCCATCACCAGAGTAGGTCAGTTCGGGCTATCTCTCGACCATTGCCAGCAGTCTGTTGTGGGGGTATCTTTGTGGATTTCTGTGGGCCTCTCTAGCACTTTGCTTCTTCCTATTCTCATGTGGTCTTCATTTACCATGGTCTCCTATTCCTTGTTCTCCCTCTCTGTTGTTGATCCAGCTGGGATCTCCCGCTCCCCCAAGCTCTCTTTCCCTCGACCCTCGCCCTTCACTACCCCCACTCATGTCCAGGCTGTTCATGTAGATCTCATTCCATTTCTCTGTCATTGGGCGATCCCCGTGTCTTTCTTGGGGTCCTGTTTTCCAGGTAGCCTCTTATCTTTAATGAGTGGTAAAGTTATTTGTACAACAAGCAGATGGTTATTTTCTTATTTATTTGTATGTCTTCTGTTTATGTGCACATGTAGAGGCCAGAAGGTGTCTGATGCCCTTTCCTATCTTTCTTCATCCATTCATTTAAAGTGTTGTCTTTCTCTGAACCTGGGGCTCACATTTTCTCAGCTATGCTGAAAGCCAGCAAGCTCCAGCGATCCTCCTGTCTCCATCCTTTCTTAGGACTGGAGTTACAGGTGTTAACTGGATACCTGGTTTGACACATGAGGCTCAGATCCACAGCAAATGTTCTTAAACACTGAGCCATCTTTATGGTCCCAAAATAATTCTTTTGTTTTCAGGTAGATTTTTGTTAGTAGTATTTGATTCTGTTTTGCAGGTGTGGAAATCAGGATCTCATGCAGGGCAGACAAGAGTTCTACCACTGACCTATATCCCAGTCTTAAATGTTAAGGTATTTGGGCAGGGGGAATCTCAGAATACAATTTAAGCAGTAAGCAACCACAGCAAGGTCATGGTAGGAAATACAGAACTCAAAAGACATGCCTTCTCCCCCAGTACAGGGAAGGCTAGAGCAAAATCAGACCTATTCAACACCTATTTTATAGGTCTTTTCAGAGAACCATCTTTTCAGTTTTTTGTTTGAGGGTTTCTGATTAGTTGCCCGAAACAAGATCTCACTATATAGCCTAGGCTAGCTTCAAACTCACAGCAATCTTCTCATTCAGTTTCTCAAATCTTAAGATTATAGGAAAGTACAACAGCATTCCTTCCTTAGGTAATAAAAGGTAGGAATAGTGTTTCATATGTTTAATTTTTTTCACCCCTGGCTAACCTAAAACTTGTTCTATAGACCAGGCTGGTGTTGAACTCAGGAATCCACCTGTCTCTGCCTCCCAAGTTGTTTTTAAAAAACAAAACAAAACAAAAGATCTCATGTCCTAGGCTGGCCTCAAACTCACCACATAGCCAAGGTTAGCCTTGAACTTTTTTTTTTTTTTTTTTTTTTTTTGGTTTTTCAAGACAGGGTTTCTCTGTGTAGCTTTGCACCTTTCCTGGAACTCACTTGGTAGCCCAGGCTGGCCTCGAACTCACTTAGCCTTGAACTTTTAATCCTCTTACCTCCATCTCTCAAGTGCTAAAATCAACACAGATGTGTGCCACCATGCCCAGTGTATGTGGTAATGCTGATCAAACCCAGAGTTTTGTGCATGCTAGGCAAGTATTCTACCCACTGAGTTTTATCCCCAGCCCTCCTTTTGGTCATCATTAAGCATTATGTATTTAAAAAATAATTCTGGGGATTGGAGAGATGGCTCACCTGTTAAATCCTAGGCTCATAACCAAAAATAAAAAAAACATTTTGTTAAAATTTAATGACAAAAAAAATTAATAGCAATTGGCCAGGTGGTGGTGGCACGCCTTCAATCCCAGCACTAAGGAGGCAGAGGCAGGTGGATATCTGGTCTGCAATAGTAAGTTTCAGGATAGCCTGAGCTACATAGTGGTGAGAGACCCTGTCCAAAAAAAAAAAAGTGTGACCTGTACCTCCAACAAAACAATGGCCTTTACCTCCAAGCCTGTCTCTGAGATCCTAACATGAACTTCAGATTTAAACAGAGGGCAAGAGACATGCATAGCTAAGCAGTCCTGGTTAGTGTGTGGTACCCCTCATGATTCCCCAGGCTCCAGTTCTTCCTGCAACATGATCTGACCTCTTTCCTGGGGACAACCCCTCCCCAGCCCCACTCCTCACACACACACCGGCTCCCAGCCTTTTTCTTCTCCCAACATAAGAATTTTTTTTTTTTTTTTTTTAGTTTTTGAGACAGGGTTTTTCTGTGTAGTTTTGGTGCCTGTTCTGGATCTCGCTCTATAGACCAGGCTGGCCTCAAACTCACAGAGATCCACCTGCCTCTGCCTCCTAAGTGCTAGGATTAAAGATGTACGCCACCACCACCCAGCTATGAATTCTTTAATAAGTTTTTTTCAAATGTATTTTGAGTATTTTGTTTGCATGTATGTATGTACACTATGTGCATACCTGGTGCCCAAGGAAGTCAGAAAATTCAAGTATTGGATTCTTCTGGAACTGGAGTTACAGATGGTTATAAACTACCATGTGGGTGCTGGGAACCAAACACTGGTCCTCTGCAAGAGCAGTAAGTGCTCTTAACTGCTGAGCCAGCTCTCTAGCACCCACCACCACCACCACAAACTATTAGTAGTTTTGGTGTAAAAGTGTAATTATTAATAATTATTATTGTGTGTTGTGGGAATCAGTATATGCCAGAGACGGCATAGGAAAAGCCCTGAGGTGTTGCCAGTGGATTCTGTGCTGCAGGTACCCGAGATGAGGACATGGATCCCTCCAGTGGACTCTGTGCTGCAGGTACCCGAGAATGAGGACATCAATCCTTCCGGGCCTGCCCCATCATATATTCTACTAAGCCTGCCTTCTGTGAGCCAGAAGAAAACCACCCTTGTGTCCCGAGGGCAGACTTTATGGCGTATGCATGTCATGTTCTCACCCATCCAACTGTTACTGGTTCTTGTAATCCTCCTAATCTACTTGTTCTTTATGATTTTCTCTCTCTCCTGCAGTGGTTTCCATGAAATTAGAAATGATATTGAGATTGTGACAGTGGCAGGAGTTAAAGCTGTTATGCAGGTCATGAGAAAAACCTGAAGCCTGAGGAAGCTCTTCAGGCATGGAACAATTATACAGAATGCAAAGTTCAGAATTATAGCGTATGGGATGCGATACAGAGTCAGGCTGAATTAAATTTAGTGCTTGTGCAAAATTCAACCTTAGATGACCCGAGAACTCTGCCTCTGCATGCTAAGCACAGTCCCAAAGAAGAAATCATTTAAAACCCAGAAGGCTGGTGGCAGAAAACTGTAGATGGAGTGACATATAGATGGGATAAAAGACAAGAGTTGTCCAGAAGTAGTTAAAAGACACTTGACGAATTACAGAGTGACAAAGAAGGACTCAAGCTGAGAGGAAGCTGGCAGTCTGGCACCTTAAACCACTGCTTGTACTTCTGTGCTTTCTGAGCAACCACAAGTAGATGGCCTCTGGGGTGATTGCCTCAGATGTTCTGATAATTATCAACCTGCAAAAGAATAAGCTGGAACGCTTTGGTTTTCTGCCTGAGAACTTCTATGTGCAATCAAGGGGCATGGGGTACACTTTGCTGATTTCCAAAAAGAACTTTTGAAACTATTGTGAAAAACCCAATCACCTGTTGAATTTTCTCATCCTCATTTCCTTGTATTATTACAATAAAAGACTGGGGTTGAGTGGGATCGGGAGAAGGGGGAGAAGACGCACATCTCCAGATCTGACAAGACTCATCAGCTTGCACCAACCCATGTGTCCGAGTCCTTTCTTGCACTTGCCAGACATCCCTGCTCTTCAAGACCCTCGAAACTGCTGAGGCTGGTCCCCGGCAACTGGCACATAACAACGTGGGGCTCGAAGGGAAGACCCTAGGGTAAGTATTGTGCTTCCGGTCTGGTAAGGATCCTGTTCGGGGGAAACCGCGGACCCCTCAGTCAAAGAACAAGGCTGAGAAAGGTGAACAGGGATTTAATAAAAATGGGACAGGTAGAATCTACTGAAGATCATATGTACAAGAAAATACTAAGAAGACTGTTATTAAAAAAGGGAATTCAGTTTGAAAAGGGCAGTTTAGAAGAATTTATCATTTTTATTAGAAAAACTGGCCCTTGGTTACCTGAAAAAGGAACTCTAGTTTCTAAACTGTGGAAAAAGGTAGGAAATGATATAAGATACTGGCTGGCTGAGCACAAAGAGGAGACTGATGATTCTGATATGCCAGAAAATGCTTTACTTTACTGGTTCATTGTTAAACAAGCAATGACTTATGCTGAGTTGCCTGAACTACCCACATCAGAGCGAACTTCAGCAGCAGAGGGAGAGTTAGCTCCTCTTACTGAGGAAAAAAAAAATCGCCTTTGTATGCTTCCTCAGGGAAGACCCCACCAGTGAAAGGAAAATAAGGCTTGTATTGTTGAGGTTTCAAACTCTGACTCAGAATCTGACTCCTTAGATGATGATGATGATGAGCCATTAGATCCTGAGGATGCTTTTGAGGAAGAAGCGGCCAAGTATCTTAATCCTGATTGGCCTCCTTTGAGACAGCCCCTCAAAATAAAAACCACTAATAAAAAAGGCCTTACAAAGGCTGGGCCACGATCTTGCTCATGGCTCGCTGACAGAAGCTCGGGCACGAGGAGAGAAGCTGCTGCTCGCTTGCTTTCCCTGTGACAGTCGTGGCTAGGGAGTGCCAATGGGAGGCTAAAGAACTGAAGGAAGGTTGCTCAAAATATGAGCCATCAGCACCATATGTCCTCTCCTTAGGAGATAATGTCTCGGGACGCCACATGCTATCTACAGATTGGACTGTTTTGGCCAGGTCATGCTTAACAGGGGGACAATTCCTCCTGTGGAGGTCTGCTTATGATGATGAGATAAGGGCCTTGCTTGCCACCAAAGATATTAAACCTGAAGAGGTGGAAGACTTGGGCTTTTCCTTATATAAGGGACAAGGAAAATGGGCCCCAGTAGACCAACAGATTAAAATTCCTTTGCCCCCGTTGAAGAAAATTGCTTCTGCTGCCATTCAAGTATGGCGCTCACTGCCCTCCAATGATTCCCGACCCCAGCCGTGGTCTGCTGTTAAGCAAGGAGCTGATGAACCATATGCAGATTTTGTGGCTAGACTCATTGATGTTGTGGAGAAATCAGTGGCCGGTGCAGGTGCCATTGATAAAATACTGAAACAGCGTATGAAAATGCTAACAGAACTTGTCCAGCTCTACTAAACATAAAAGAAAGTGATGGTAGATGATCTGCTCTGATTTTCTCTCCCTCTCTGGTACAAGGAATGACTCTTGCAGTTACAATCCAGGGAAGGGTACCTGGGATGCCACCCCAACTAAAACAAAAAGGGGGACACCCCGGACCACCTGGAGCTTGCTTCAAGCATGGAACAACTGGATATATTAGTAGAACCTGTCCTCAAGGACAGGGGACTCAGTTTGTTACCACCAGTATGGTACAAGTTCCTGCTACACCTTGCCCACACTGTCCGAAGGGGTATCATTGGCAAAGAGATTGTAAATCTAAATTTCGTAAGAATGGGCAGCCACTGGGAATAGCTCCTGCACCTTACCAGGGAAACCAGAAATGGGCCCTGTCCCAGGCCCCCCAAATAATGGAGTCAACAACCCATTTCTCACATAAGGACCATCGACTCTTTGTACAGGGCCTCCCCAGGGAGCGCAGGATTGGACCTCGGTTTCTCCACCACAGTCATATTAACCCCTGACTCAAGGACTGTTAAAATCCCTACAGAAATTTTTCGACCTCTCCCTAACAGGACTGTAGGATTCATTTTTTGGAGAAGTTCAACCTCAATGCAGGGAATAAGTTACCAGGGGTTATTGACTCTGATTATACCAGGGAACTACATATCATTATTTAACCAGATTCAAAAACTACTATGATTCACAAAGGCCAACGAATTGCACAATTGCTCTTACTTTCTTTTTTTTTTTTTTTTTAAAGATTTATTTACTTGTTATGTATACAGAAGAGGGCGCCAGATCTCATTACAAATGGTTGTGAGCTACCATGTGGTTGCTGGGAATTGAACTCAGGACCTCTGGAAAAGCAGTCAGTGCTCTTAACCTCTGAGCCATCTCTCCAGCCCAGCTCTTACTTTCTTATCTTAAAAAAGGTACAGATATTACTCAGCAGCCTAGGGACAATGCAAGTTTCGGCTCCAGTGATTATATCTTTTGGGTGAAAAACATTAAACAGGAAAGGCCATTAAAGACCCTAGAGGTCACAGGGGAAATGATGAGTGGTCTTTTGGACACTGGTGCAGATGTATCTTATATCTCATCAAAAGACTGGCCTTCATCACGGCCAGTTCAGACTACTGCTGCCTCCCTTACAGGGGTAGGACAGGCATCCAATGTGGCTCAGAGTGCCACCATCCTGCAGTGAAGGATGGTGAAACAGCTGGCACCTTCCAGCCATATGTGGTACCCTCTTTGCCATTTACATTATGGGGAAGAGATATCCTGGATCAAATGGGTACCTATCTGATTTCTGCATCAGACCCTGTTCTCAGACAGATGCAAAAAATGGGATTTCAAGAAAAAAAAAAAAAGGCTGAGGAAAAACCTGCAAGGGCATACTGAACCAGTCCCTGTTAATCAAAAACTGGATACATATGGAACGGGGTTTCAGCCTTTTCAGTAGGGGCTGCTGCTTTAACAGCAGGTAAGATTTCTTGGAAATCTGACAACCCTGTCTGGGTCGATCAATGGCCCCTTTATGGACACAAGATCCAGACAACACAAGATTTGGTAGAGGAACAACTGCAAAGAGGACAGCTAGAAGGAAGTACTAGCCCATGGAGTACTCCTATCTTTGTTATAAAAGGAAATCAGGAAAATGGAGATGACTGCAGGATTTAAGAAAGGTAAATGCCACTATGGAGGACGTGGGAGCCTTACAACATGGACTCTCCTCTCCTCATGTTATACCTAAAATTTTTTCCATCGTTATCATAGATTTACAAGATTGTTCTTTCACTATCCCCCTACATCCAAATGATAAAAAAGATTTGCTTTTGGCCTTCCTCCAATTAACTTTACAAAGACTTTATCAGAGATATCAATGGAAGGTTTTACCTCAGGGAATAAAGAATTCCCCTACATTGTGCCAAAAATTTGACCACATCTTAAAGAAGGTCAGGAACTCCTTTCCTGTGATAATATGTCATTATACGGATGATATCCTGCTTGCCAGCTCTGATCCACAGGTCTTGGAGCAGTCATTAACAGAATTAGTTACTCAATTACAGGTTTATGGCTTAAACATAGCTCCTGATAAAATACAAAAGAATCCTCCTTATAGTTGTTTAGACAGAATTATTACAAAAGATGTTATAATACATAGACCCTTAAAATTAGATATTAAGCCCTTAAAAACCCTTAATGATTTTCAAAAATTACTAGGGGAAATAAATTGGGTAAGGCCATATTTAAAATTAACTACCAGACAATTAAAATCTCTATTTGATATCCTTAAAGGGGATTCTAATCCAAAATCAAAGAGACATGACCCCAGAGGGATTGGAGGCTTTACATTTAGTAGAACAAGCCCTTAATAATCAACTAATACACAGATATGACCCTGATTTACCATGTGGTCTAATAATTCTAAGGACCAGATTTACCCCCACAGGAGTTATTTGGCAAAAACAGGGTCCTCTTAAATGGTTACATTTACCTGTATCCAGACCAAAAGTATTATCTGCTTATTATGACCTCTGTTCCCAGTTAATAATTAAAGACCAAAAAAAGGTTTTAAAAATTTTGGGAAAAGATGCAGATTTTTTGCTCCCTTTACTGCTGAACAGGTTGATTGGTTAATGGCAAATTCTGAAAAGTTTGCTGTAGCATTAATAGCTTTTGCTGGGACACTTCTATATTTGTCATCACACCCTGTGCTACAGTTTTTACAGTTGCAATCTCTGATTTTTCCATCTAAATATTCTTATGAGCCCTTGAATAATGCTCATCTTATATTTACTGATTGATCATCTAATGGCAAGGCTGCAGTTGTTATTGATAAAACTAAATTTACATCAGCTCGAAAAGCAGAGATTTTTGCTATGATTAAGGCATTTGAATCATGTAAAGAAGCTTTAAACTTATATACTGATTCACATTATATTTTTAATCTTTTTCCTAATATTAAAACTACAGTAATTAATATGAATAAATCCACAATTAATGCATTGTTGCTCCAGCTTCAAAGCTTGGTACAGGCTAGAACTAGTTCTTACTTTATAGGGCATCTGCCGGCACAGACGCTGTTGCCAGGACTGCCTGTGGAAGGAAACCGACGAGTGGATGTGCTTACTCACTTGGTGGTGGACCCTATTGAAGAGGCCATTGCATTCCATCAATTGCATCATCAAAATTCACAAGCCCTGAGATACCAATTTTCTTTGACCAGAGAACAAGCTAGACAAATTGTTAAAACTTGTCCTCACTGTCCCACTCACCAAACTTCACTCCCTTCTGGGGTAAACCCATGAGGACTGTCACCTAGAATATTATGACAGATGGATGTGACACATGTGCCTTCTTTTGGAAAGCTTTCTTATGTACGTGTCTGTATGGTCACTTGCTCTGGACTTTTTACCACAGCCAGGACAGAAGAGGCCTATAAGGATGTTGTGCAGCATCTCTTTGCAGCTTTTGCACTTATGGGGATGCCTAAACATATAAAGACTGATAATGGTCCAGCCTGCACTTGAAAGGCTTTTCAAGATTTTTGCCTCAAATTTTACATTAAACAAACCACTGGGATTCCTTTTAACCCTCAAGGACAAGCCATAATGGAGAGATTAAATCAGTCGTTAAAAATGCAAATACAAAAATTACAGGAGAGAGACTTTAAGTATCTTTCTCCTCCTCATTTGCTGCATCATGCACTTTTTGTGCTTAATTACCTTAATAAAGATTCTGAGGGATGTTCTAATATAAAAAAAAATTGAGAATCCAACATCTTCCTAAACCTTTGATGAAATAAAAAGATGTACTTTCTTCGACTAAAAAGGTTCAGGCATTTTACTATCCTCTGAAAAAGGATACTCTTGTATGTTTTCATAGAGTGCCGAGTCACCAATTTGGATACCAAACTGTGTCACTAGACCCTATGCTGCTGATCCCATCGACCCTTCGGAAAAAGCCCTGGCCAAATCGCAAGCAGCATCAGAGCCTACTTCCTAATATGGTCCAGCAGCTGGATAAAGTTTTGACTTTCGCCTCTGCTCGTCTGAATGGACAGGGAAGCACTTCTCCTGTCCCGTTGCCTACTCCTGACCAGTTATGACCTACTCTTGACTTTTTGAATTAATTCAGCAGGCTAAGGAGAACGTGGAAAAGTTGGGGATACCGGTGACTCATCTCAGCATCCTTTGGGCTGTTTTCTCACTGCTGATATTGCAGGTATTTGCTGCTGTGGATCTTTCTCCTACAGCTCATTATTGGACTTATTTTCCTGATCCTCCTCTTTTTCATCATGCTACTTGGAAGGATGGTCCTATTAAGGTTACTATTAATAATACTCATTTACTTGGAGGAGAGAATAATACATACTTAAAAGAAGAGATGCTTAAAGAGGTAACAACTACTCTGGTTTAGCTGACGTCCTTCCTATCTGTTTTACTGTCGCTTTAAATCACCCAGGATGTTTTCAGTTACAGGAACGGCAGTTAATTTCTGATTTTCCTTCTCTGTTAGAGCGTTCTGATCAGGCTCACAATAGAGATGTTTGGTTTTTGAAGCTTTTTCTTCCTCCTCGAGGGGGCTCAGCCTTTGAGCAGACTCCCTCTGTCCTTCCTTCTCGCTTACCTCCTTGCTTGGATGCTGGGGAATTGGAGAGTGCTTGGACAAAGGTTCCTGATGATGGTTATCCGCTTTGGTGGTTTTGTGGTTTTGCACAGAAGACTGTTTCTCCGAAACCTTTCAATACTTCCTCTTTCTTGCTGAAGGACTGGTCTGTTAGCAGTCCGGGTTTTGACTACAAGTCACAGCTTGATTCAGTTGCGCCACACAAAGGGAGACTCTCATCCTCCATTTTCGCCTGCCAATGCCTGGTATCCTCCTAGCTGGATTTCACTGTTTTTCAACCTTTTTATCTTTCTCAATCATTTCCTGTTCAACTTAATTTATTTAGACTTTTTACGACAACACATAAGGTTACTTTGCTGAGGCCACACTCCAATGTTAAACAAACTTCTGCTCCTGTACAGGCCTGTGTGGGTGCTCCATATAGCATTCTCTCTACAGGGACGGATGGCGATGACATTTATCATGTTTCTTGTATTGTGTTTTATCTAACTGTCTTTCTTCCACTCCTAAGGGTATTTTCCTTATTTTGCATCAGCCTCCTTTTTTGCTTCTGCCGGTTGCTGTTAATGTGACATGGTTTGCTACTCCTGGCTTAGAAGCATTACATCAAGCTACTGTTGCTCTTGTTGGGCCTAAGGACTTTGTGGCTGCTCTTATTTTGGGTATCACACTTACAGGTATAGTTCTTTCTTTTCCTATGTCTACCACTTCTCTTATGAAGGAGGTGCATCCCACACATCATATTGATCAGCTCTCTAGGAATGTTAATGTGACATTGATGATTCAGGAATTAATGATTCTGAAAAGACAGAGGTCTTGAGGATAAACTTAATGCTTTGGAAGAACAGTACTGTTTACTGAAAATGAGATACAAAATATCAAGATGAGATTGGCAGTACAATGCCACTCTATGTTTAAATGGATGTGTCACTCTTCTTCAGTATAATGCGTCCCAGCATAACTGGGATACTATCCAAAAACATATTCAGGGTGTTTGGAATCATTCCTCCTTTTCTATGGATATTACTCATTTACATCACCAAACTGCTGAAATTAGTAAGTCACCTGTAGGTTCCTCCTCTCTTGAGGTTGCTGCTGCTTTTACATCCTCGGTGCAGTCTTATACTGGCAGTTTGAATTAAAATACATTCATCTATAATGTTGCCATCCTGGAGGTCTTTTTCTAATTGTTTTAATGCTTTTTCCAGTCCTCATAGGACTAGTTTGTTCCACTACCTCTTCTCTAATGGTGGATGTTCGCACCCTCCACCTAAAACAAAAAGGGGGAGATGCCAGAGACGGCACAGGAAAAGCCCGAAGTGTTGCTAGTGGATTCTGTGCTGGAGGTACCCGAGAATGAGGATATCAATCCCTCCAGTGTAATCTGTGCTGGAGGTACCCGAGAATGAGGATATCGATCCCTCCAGTGGATTCTGTGCTGCAGGTACCCGAGAATAAGGACATCGATCCCTCCAGTGGATTCTGTGCTGCAGGTACCCAAGAATGAGGACATCGATCCCTCCAGTGGATTCTGTGCTGGAGGTACCCGAGAATGAGGACATCGATCCCTCCAGTGGATTCTGTGCTGCAGGTACCCGAGAATGAGGACATCGATCCCTCCAGTGGATTCTGTGCTGGAGGTACCCGAGATGAGGACATCGATCCCTCCAGGCCTGCCCCGCCAGACGTTCTACTAAGCCTGCCTTCTGTGAGCCAGAAGAAAACCACCCTTGTGTCCCGAGGGCAGACTTTATGGCGTATGCATGTCATGTTCTCACCCATCCAACTGTTACTGGTTCTTGTAATCTTCCTAATCTACTTGTTCTTTATGATTTTCTCTCTCTCCTGCAGTGGTTTCCATGAAATTAGAAATGATATTGAGATTGTGACAGTGGCAGGAGTTAAAGCTGTTATGCAGGTCATAGGAAAAACCTGAAGCCTGAGGAAGCTCTTCAGGCATGGAACAATTATACAGAATGCAATTGTTCAGAATTATAGCGTATGGGATGCGATACAGAGTCAGGCTGAATTAAATTTAGTGCTTGTGCAAAATTCAACCTTAGATGACCCGAGAACTCTGCCTCTGCATGCTAAGCACAGTCCCAAAGAAGAAATCATTTAAAACCCAGAAGGCTGGTGGCAGAAAACTGTAGATGGAGTGACATATAGATGGGATAAAAGACAAGAGTTGTCCAGAACTAGTTAAAAGACACTTGACGAATTACAGAGTGACGAAGAAGGACTCAAGCTGAGAGGAAGCTGGCAGTCTGGCACCTTAAACCACTGCTTGTACTTCTGTGCTTTCTGAGCAACCACAAGTAGATGGCCTCTGGGGTGATTGCCTCAGATGTTCTGATAATTATCAACCTGCAAAAGAATAAGCTGGTACGCTTTGGTTCTCTGCCTGAAAACTTCTATGTGCGATCAAGGGGTATGGGGTACACTTTGCTGATTTCCAAAAAGAATTTTTGAAACTATTGTGAAAAACCCAATCACCTGTTGAATTTTCTCATCCCCTATTTCCTCTATTTATTTATTTATTTATTATTACAATAAAAGACTGGGGTTGAGTGGGATTGGGAGAAGGCAGAGAAGACGCACATCTCCAGATCTGACAAGACTCGTCAGCTTGCACCAACCCATGTATTCAAGCCCTTTTCTTGTGCCTGCCAGACATCCCTGCTCTTCAAGACCCTTGAAACTGCTGAGGCTGGTCCCCAATAGGTGTATGACTGAACATGTGCAGAAGTAGAAGGCAACGTTCAGAAATAGGCTCTCGGGCTGGAGAGATGGCTCAGTGGTTAAGAGCACCGACTGCTCTTCTGGAGGTCCTGAGTTCAATTCCCAGCAACCACATGGTGGCTCACAACCACTTGTAATGAGGTCTGGTGCCCTCTTCTGGCCTGCAGGGACACATGCAGGCATACTGTATACATAATAAATAAATGTTAAAAAAAAAAAAATAGGCTCTCTTACTGTGAGCTCTAGGGATTGAAGTTGGGCTGTCAGACTTGGGAGTAGGCACCTTCAGCTGCCTAGTCATCTCACTGGTCCTTTATATATTGTGTGTGTGCTGTGTGCAGGTACATGTGCCATGGTATACAGAAGATGGCAAGCAAACAAATCTGGGAAGCTGGTTCTCTCTTTCAACTGTGGGGTTCAGGAATTAAATTCGGATCAAGCTCACACAGCAATTTTTACCCACAAGCTTTACCCACTGAGTCATCTGACCACCCTTTTTTAAAGTTTTTATTATTGCTATATGTATGTGTGGGTGTGCTGATGGTCCATGGCACCCATGTAGAGATCAGAGGACAAGTTTTGGGAGTTGGTTCTCTTCTTCCACCATGTGGATCCCAAGGATTGAGCTCAGGACGTCAGGCTTGGCACCAAGCACCTTTACCACTGAGCCATCTTACTGGTCTTTTTTCTCTTTTTGATCATCCCAAGTGCCAGATTACAGATGTGCACCTTTATTCCTGCTAACTCAATTGTGTGTGTGTGTGTTGTATGTGTATGCATGTGCGAAAGAGCATGCCACATGTGTCCAAGTGCCTGTAGAGGCCAAGAAGTTGTCAGGTACTTTGAAACTAGAATTACTGATGGTAGAATAGCAAATGCTCTTAACTACAGAGACATCATTCGAACACCACAACTCAGTATTTTAAGCAGCAACTGGGAATGCTGACACTTGTCATCTGGGTTATGCAGATATAAAAGATGAGCAGAACAGACTGACTTAGCTCCCACAGGTTTATAAATCTAACTGGAGACAAAGCACATCTATATTCCTAATTTGAGGGATGGGGCAAGAGGCCCAGTTCAAGGTCATTCCTGGCTATACAGTGAAGTTAAAGACAACCTTGAAAAACAAACAAAAAACAAAGTAAAACAAAATCCATACAATTAGAAAGAGTTCATTAGACATATGACAAGATTTGGAACACAGTTCACTAGCCAGACGCTCTGTTTTGCCATCAGCACCCAAGAAAACAGATCAGACACCTCTATCTAAAATCAAGATAATGTTTTCAATCTTGCATGAGAGCCCAGGGTGGCCTTGAACTTTCTACCCTCCTCTTAGTTTCTGCAGTGCTAGAATTATACTCCTGCAGCATTTGATCAAAGTTAAGTGTTGAGAACATTGGTTATTAAAACATAATTTTGCAACACCCTTGTCTGCTCTCTATAAGAAATATAGAGATTTCTTATAGATTTCTAGCAGGATGCAGCTAGAATGGCACAATCTCTACTTCCTCTGTGGGCAGTCAAAAATCCTATCATTCATTCAATAAGCACTAGAGACCTAAACAAATATTTATTATTGTGTGTGCATGTGTAGGCATGTACATGTGGAGGTCAGAGGACAACTTTCAGGAGCTGGTTCTCTCCTTCCACTGTGGGTTCCAGGGATCAAACTCAGGTTCCAAGTCTTGCATGACAAATGTTTTTGCACACTGAGTCACCCACTGGCCCTGGACTAAACAATCTTACCAAAAGCAACTTAAGGGATGATGGATTTATCTGGCTTACAATTAGAGTTTATAGTCTATCACCTAGGAGGAGTCTAGGGATGAATTCAAACAGCTTTTCACATCACATTGACAATCAAGAGCAGAGAAATGAATGGATCCTTGGTTGCTTGCTCTTCTGTCTTATACATACATTTCAGAGCTCCAAACCAGGGAATGATGGCACCTTCAACAGGCTGAGACTCCCTATAGGAATTAACAATCAAGACAATGCCCCCATAGACATGCTTACAGGCCAATCTGATTTACACAATTCCTAACTTAGATTCTTTACAGGTGATTCCAGGTGGACAAGTTGGCAATTAAAAGCTAACCATCATATCACAAAGGGAAAAAAATGACTACTCCAACAGGATGAGTTAAATAAAGCAGGGATAGAAGGGCAGAATAGAAGAGGGAGTATGGGAAAAAGCAACATTAAAAGCCTTTTGAAGACACTGCATAGAAGCCTATCTTCCTAAAATTTATACTTGTATAAAAAGAGTTTAAATAGAATTACCCTGTAGCCAGGCAACAATGTCCCCAATAAAAAGTCAGTGCCAAGAATGGACTACCTCTTTTGGTGGTGTTGCACAGACCTCCAAACATTATAAACTATTGCCATTGCTTTTGGTTACCCTTCAAAACTCGAGAATAAGACCCTATTGCTGAAGACACCACATACTTGAGCCACAGAACATGAAAAAATCAAACTGCTATTAACCTGGAAGCTTCATCCCTACTGACTAGCTTTTAGTGCTGAGTGCTATGCATGCTACTGGGGAGTGGAGGGGGACAATGGTCAATTTTTTTTTAATATACAATTTATTTTTATGTACATTGGTGTTTTGCCTGTATGTCTGTCTGAGAGTATCATGTCAAATGTGCTGGAACTGGAGTTACAGATAGGTGTAACCTGTCATGTAGGTGCTGGGAATTGAACCTGGGTCATGTCAAAAGCCCTGGAACTGGAGTTACAGATAGGTGTAACCTGCCATGTGAGTGCTTGGAATTGAACCTGGGTCCTCTGGAAGAGGAGTGCTTTTAACTGCTGAGCCATCTCTTCAGTCCTGGAATCACCAATCTTATCCAGCTGTGAACTCTGCAAGCTACAATAATGTCCACTCTGGCAAGATATACCCAGTGATGCAACCACTAGCGGCACAAATGCTACGGGAGTAACCAAACACATTCTGATTGGACTTCAGACCCTTCACATAAAATGGAACCCAGACCTGGCATTATCAGAACAAAGAACCTGTGGCTAGTTGGTCATAGACCATAGGAAGAAACCTACCACTATTATTCTGCTAAATAGACATAGTATTAAACAAACTCATGACTTATCACTATACCCATAGACTATCTGTCAGCCAGATAGTCTAGCCAAAATGGTGAGCTATAGTTTTAACCCTATCTCAAGAATTAAGATAGGCGAAGACACAGACATTAACTTTTTAGTTCCACGTGAGTATCTAAACACATAAAAATACACATGCATACATACACAAAATACTCAAATAATTAAATGATTTTAAAACATATTTATTAAAAAAGAAAGTCTCTCTTATAGATAAGGGGACCATTATACTGTTCGTTTCACTCAGCAACCTGCAGATGATGGAGAGAGGTACCTAGTGAGAAAAAAACTCACGTGACCACTGCACACTGGGTACGGTTTCATTATGGAAAACATGGGAAGATAAGCAATGAGAAATATATATATATGCTGCTTACTGGGAACCCCAGTTGAAACCAAAGATGCTGTTAAAAAGGGGGAAATGTACTCACAAAATGTGGTAATATGAGTAAGGTATGGTGATACAGACTTGGAATTCCAGCACTTAGGAGGTGGAGATAGGAAGTCCGTGAGTTTAGGGTCATCTTCAGCTACACAGAGAGTTCAAGGCCAGCCCGAGTCCTGTTTCAAAATAAAACCAAATATGATACTATAGTTAACAAAGGAGAATATGCTTAACAACTGTTCCCCAGTTTACATGTGAGAATGGGATAGCTGGCTGAGCACAACATTAATGCTAAGGACAACAATCTAAAGTTTGAACAAGTGTGCTAGTTCCTGCACTTGTCCTTTATGAAGGACATTAAGGCTAAGGTACATTCATAATGCAGCAGCATCCTCCCTGTAACACACAAACTCTCATTGCTATTCACATGTCAAACCCAAGCTATTCCTTGTAAAGTCTAGGAGTCTCAGAGACCTCCACCTAGGTACAAGGACTGGGAACAGGAGCCACTGTTCCTACAGCTGTAATTTATCAGAGGGCCCAGATTTGATACAACACCGGCAACACTGGCTTGGGCTTTAATATCCATGCCAGATTTATGGGATATCCACGACATGGAGTATTATGGGCAGCTGGGTATGGAGAGTCAAGGACTCTATTTGTGATATCCTGTTCTCAGATAGCCCAGAAGTCATGTCATTTGCTGTCTTGATGTACAGCTCAAAGCTGAGAAGGGCAATTTCTTCTATCAGAAGAGTATGGCAACAAAAGGCTATCGGGGACAGATACACCACAAGGCATAAAAAATATTGATGAAACCTCTACAGTGAAGAAGCATCAAAGGACACTAACATGATTAGCTGTTAGTTTCAATTTGTAAATAAAATTTTAAAATAAGGATGTATCCCACCAGAACTAAAACGGCATGGCCAGCAACACGGCTCAGTAGAAAAAGGTGCTCACCATCAATTCCAAGGCCCCACAGGGTAGAAGAAGAGAACCAACTCTCCCAAGTTGCCCCCTGATCTCAACAACCCCCCAAATAAGTGTAATTAAAAAATAAAGGAAAGGATGAGTGAGTAAAAAATGTTGCTTTTTTTTGTGTCATTTTAATATTGTGCCAGGGCCAGTGAAATGATTCAGTGGATAAAGGTACTTGCTGCCAAGCCTGAAAAGCTGAGTTCTATCCCTGGAACTCAGAGGTTTGTAACAGACAATCAATTTCCATAAATACTGTGGCACTCCTACATGAGTGCAAGCACCCCACACATAGACACACACAAACACAAACACACACATACACACACACACACACACACACAAAATAAATGTAAAAATGAAGTGTGCCAAATGAAATTCCTAGAAGACACTATCAATGTCCTGCTTGTGGTCCTAGAGAAAAGTGTATACAGTTAAGATGTTGTCTGAGGCCAGGCGGCGGTGGCGCATGCCTTTAAACCCAGCACTCGGGAGGCAGAGCCAGGTGGATCTCTGTGAGTTCAAGGCCAGCCTGGTCTACAGAGCGAGATCCAGGCCAGGCATCAAAACTACATAGAGAAACCCTGTCTTGTAAAAACAAAACAAAAAAAAAAAAAAAAAGATGTTGCTTGAATGGACTGTGTGTGATGACAAAGTTGCTGTGGTACCTCAAAGGCAGACTGGAAAAGTATGCTGTGTTCAAGCTAGAAGAGTGAGGCACAGTACAGCTAACAAGCGGTTGAAATAGGCACAGAGGAGCTGATGAGATGGTTCTGTGAGTACACTGATTGCCATTGAAGCCTGCTGACCTGAGCTCAACCGCCAGAACCCACCCACATCAGTAATAGGACAGGGAGAGAACCAACTCTACAAAATTGTCCCCTGACCTCTACGCACATACCCACACACCCACATCACACACAGTAATAAATTAAATAAAAAGAAACAAGCACTAAAAGGAATACATTAGCTAATATATAAGTAAAAAATATTTACAAGTTGTTGCTTGAAGAGAATGAGTAGCAATATTGAGTACTGTATATGGATGGGGCTTTGACTATGGAGCCACAACACTGAGGTCGCGGTAAAACACTGCAAGGGACCATCTGTGTCTATCTGATCCATGAAAATTAATTATATACATTTTGGATTTTGAATTAGATCAGAATAGAGAACTATTTTATTACTTACACATGACAAAATTTATCACATATATGCTTTATATTACTCACATTAAAATGCAGACATATAGAAATACATAGATCTCAGTAGTCGTAAGGCAGGAGCAAGAGGAAACATCAGTTACATAGTGAGTTCCAGGCCATCCAGGGATACACAGCAGGAATCTATCTGAAAAACCATAAATGAAAATGTAAAGAATGATGTACTCACATAATCTACTAAATTACATTGTATTTTAAGCTCTTGAATGGGGCTCATTTTGAAATCATTAACTCAAGGTGGACACACCTATACTCACAATGCTGGGGAGCCTGAGGTAGGAGGACAGAGGCCAAGGCTGACCTACACAACACAGCAAGACCAATAAATAAATAAATAAATAAATATTTTTGGAAAACCTAAAACCTGAAGTTCAAAAGTCCCTTTATTTTGCTCATTTGAGTTCACAGCCAGCAAAAACGTTGCTTGGGGAAAGAGAGGAAGGGGAGGAAGATACACAAAGGAGAAAGAACCATTCACCAGAGCAAGAGTACAAAGCAAAAATTAAATAACACTTGTAAATATCATCCCCAAACAATATAAATGCAAACATAGACTCTCACTATGTAATGCTGGTGGCCTCCAACTTGTGCTTTCCTGTCTCCGTTTCCCAAGTCCTAGTATTAGAGGTATATATCACTCAATGATTTTTTTTAGCCTCAGTTGCCCAAGCACTAGATGACAGGTCACCCGTGCAAAGACAGCTTCTGAGAATACAGGTGAGTGCCCTTATTCACTTGAAATGGCCAAGTGACTTCCCTTTTCACAACAAATGCCTTGTAGTTACAACTAAAAATCTGCTTATTTTCCCAGAATAAGTTTCAAATGAAGTTAAAAAATTGATTCAGAAATTGCTATATAGGTAAAAAACCTGGGAAAAGGCAAAAAAGATTAATGTATGTCAAAATAAAGTGTACATATGTCCTCTGACCCCAAACACTCGTCCTTGAAAGCTTACTCTGACAATACACCTCCATAAATACAAGGAAGGGGGGATAAAAAGGCTGACAAATTGGCTAAAGGCACTTGCAACATAAGCCTGTCTACCTGAGTTGGGTCACTAGAACCCACACAGGAGGAAAGAATCAACTCCACAAAGTTGTCCTCTGACCACAACCATGTCACCATCATTAAGGTATGAGCATGTACACATTAAAAAAAAAAAAGGGCCGGGCGGTGGTGGTGCATGCCTTTAATCCCAGCACTCGGGAGGCAGAGGCAGGCGGATCTCTGTGAGTTCGAGGCCAGCCTGGGCTACCAAGTGAGTTCCAGGAAAGGCGCAAAGCTACACAGAGAAACCCTGTCTCGAAAAACCAAAAAAAAAAAAAAAAAAAAGGGGGGGGGGACGGGGACATGTATTCACTGCAGGTGACTAATGGATGTTTAAAAACATTAGGTGGGATGAGAGCTGGGGCTCAAGACATTCTTCCTGTCAAACTATCAGCCTGCAAATTTTTTTATTTAAAAGGACAAACCTCTGTAAAACAAAGCGTTGGGGCTGTGGCTGGGTGCAGAGTGCTCGCCTAGCATACCCAAGTCCCTGGCTCTAATGGCCAGCACCGCAAAGAAGCAAAGTGCTGTGACAGGCCGGGCCTTTAGGGAGCACCAAAATTAGGACCACAATGACTGGATGCCTCCCTGATAAAATATAATCCAAATATGTGATATCTACCAATTATCTTCCACATAAGCTTTTGAAATCTCTGGAGCTGGCAGTGGAAGCTGTGGCACCCAAATTTACTGGAAGCAAGATGTGCCTGTTAAGCTAGCACTTGGGAGATGGTGGTAGGAGTCCAAATTCAAGGCCAACCTAAGCCAAGAATAAGCTTAAGACTTGTCTGAACTACATGACACCCTGCCTCAAAAAAGGGAAAGTTGTGCCTAGTTGTTTAACCATGTATCGCAGCTTGTCTACTACATGTATACAGCCAATAAACAAGTACAAGTACATCTTTTGGTTTTATTTTTTGACACAAGGTCTTGGTATTGTCCAGGGGGACCTCAACTTGCAGTGATACTCTTGCCTCTCCCATTCAGCTGTTGGGATTGCAGGTGTCGGCCACCAAGCCCAGCACAATACGGAAATCTTGAATGGATCATACACCTCCACACACCCAGAAGCTCGTTGGGTTTTGTTTGTATGTTTGTTTGTTTTTATGGTTTTTCGAGACAGGGTTTCTCTGTGTAGCTTTGCGCCTTTCCTGGAACTTGCTCTGTAGACCAGGCTGGCCTCGAACTCACAGAGATCCGCCTGGCTCTGCCTCCCGAGTGCTGGGATTAAAGGCGTGCGCCACCAACACCAGGCTTTTTATTTCTTTTAAACAATGTGAAGAACTCTGAATGTTTATAGGTCAGATATCACATTGCATCATTTTTAATTTTCAGTTCTTTTTTTTTTGTGGTGCTGGGAAAAGTGTAAAGCTAGGGCTTTACACATGCTAGGCAAGCATTCTACTACTGAGCTAAATATCCAACTGGTTTTTAATATGTTTCTTTTTTTTTTTTTAAGAGACAAGATCTTATGTGATCCAGGTTGGCCTACAATTACTATATAGCCAAGGATGACCTTGAACTCCTAATCCTCCTGCTTCTATGGATTAAGTGCTGGGATTCCAGGAGTATGGGCTACTACACTCAAGTTTATATGGTACTAGAGATTGAACCTAGGGATGTGTACATAATGGGCAAACACTCTACCAACTGAGCTGCATACCCAACTCTATTCTCTAACTTTCTTGATCGAAATCTAGTAATTTTGTTTTGTTTTTCAAGACAGGGTTTCTCTGTGTAGCCCTAGCTGTCCTCGAACTCAGAGATCCACCTGCCTCTTAAAGGCATGCGCCACCACAACCCTGCCATGCTCCCCTTTATTTTCAGTTTACATCTTAGCAAATAAATCACCATACAATATATTTATCTATTAGAGGAAAGAGCAAACAAACTTCTGCAAAAAGATGAATGTATCACAACAGATTCTGGACCATCTAATATGCAAGTACATTTAAGGTATTTTTTAAAAAGAGAAATAGGGAAGGAATGTTGTGGGAGAGAGAACACTAATTTATCAATCTTAACAGTTAATTCTACGATTTTTAATAAAGCTTCCCACATTTCCTCTGTGAGATCCGTATTTTTAAGCAGTTTAGTGATGCACAGGCCTAAGAACTAAGAGAAAATATTTGTAGCATGCACAAGGTCCTGGATTTGATCATTAGCACAAGAGCACAAAAGGGATGGAGGAACAAACACAGGCCTAGGAACTGTACAGAACAGCCTAGTATTATTGTTTGTTGTGTTTTTGCTTGTTTTTTTTAATACAGTGTTTGACCATGTAGCACTGGTTAGCCTGGAACTCATTATGTACACCAGGCTAGCCTGGAATTCATAGAAATCCTCTTGCCTCCTGAGTGCTGAGATCTGAGGCATGCACAGCCACACTCGGCCGAGTTTTCTTAAGTGGACTTGAGTTCTACCATCGTTTATACTCTCACCAGAAAGACGTACACTCTAAGTAACTAAGCATGTCTTTGTATCTGAAGCTAAGTCAACACACACACACACACACACACACACACACACACACACACACACACCCACCCCAACAATATGAGTTTTCACCGAGACATTCGTTTCCAATTTTTTGAAGGAATGCGGCCTTTTCCAAAAGGCACGGTTCACTAAAGTGCTCACCAAAGGCGCTGAAATCACAAGGTTTATGATGCTGGTCACTCCAACTACTCCAGCGAAAACTCGTTCCCTTCTGAGGAGAAAACAAAAACAAAAACAAAACCACCAGCTTTTTTCCATAAAAGTTGCTTGGGCGGCTTTTGAAGAGCGGGAGATGCAGGCACCGCCAGGACGCGCCCTCCGGGCACTTTCCACCCGGTGACTGACAGCCTGAGAGCCTCAGCCGTGGCCACGTCCGGAGGAGCCGCGGCGCAGAGCGGAGCCCAGCACCCTCGTCCTGTATCCGCCCACCAACCTCCAGGCAGTCCCCGGACGGACCGCGGAACTCACAAAGGCCACAGCCCCCAGGGAACGCCTCCCTGCAGACAGGGACCGGAAGAGACGGTCGCGGTCCTTACGTCACTTCCGCTCGCGCTTCGTTTACTGCGGGGTCGGGGCTCGGATGCTACTTCACTGCATTCCCTTTGTCAGAATTCTGGTTTCTTCGCAGAATGAGGGCGGAGGCGCCGGGTTAACTTCACAGCGGGAGCTGGAGGCCAATTTTGGCCTCGAAGACAAGACAGAATTGGAATTCAGGCTGTGGGCCGGGCCAGGGGTGGGAGCGGAAGTCATCGGTGGCGCCCAGGCCCTGTCACGTAAGCCCTTCCAGCACAAGGTTGCCTGTGGGTACCCCGCCCACAGGAAGCTCATCAGAAACTTTTTCTGCCTGCCTCCGTCGCGTTAAAACCCTTGCTTTCCAGAGCTCCCTAATTCAGTAGGGAACAGAGGCAGGCTCGCTTCCGCAATTATCTGGACCTCTCAAGGTGTTGGGATTGCTTTTGGCAGTTGCAACAATAAAGGGTGCTTCAACAGATCGACCCTCAGCCCACTCCACCAAGCTCAGGGGCCACTGGAGGAATTTGAGATGCTGGAGGTTTTTGATTGGAAATCCTGAAATAATTACTGAGTGGGTCTTAGCATTCTCCTAACCCTAGCTGCATCTTTCCCAGCAATTGTTTTCCCAGTTCTCGGTTCTGTTGAATGCCCTGTGTCCCGAAACAAAAAGTGAACGCAAATCTTGTTTGTTGTCATTTCAGGTCACAGGAAAAATGAATGCGCAGTCATTCAAGCAGTTCTGTTGGATACTGACGCTCCTTTGATACACGAAGGCCGTAACAACCCCACAGTTCAGTAGCTGAGAACTGTAATGTTATTAGAAGCCTTTTGAGGAACTTCCAGAACTGAATTCTCTTGACTTCTGTTGGTCAAACTGAGTCAAGACCAGCTCACATAAAAGGGAAAAGGAGATGCTACTCCACCTTCTGATGAACTTCAAAGAATTTATGGCTGTGATCAAGAGACCCATTTTGACCCCCTCTGTCATAAATTTGTTCAGTCAGGGGCTTGTGTTGCCATAGAAACAATATGCCAATAAGATTTCTCAATAAGAAATCATTGCACACTTAAAACTGAAGGAAAAGCTCTTTATTAAGCACACTGCCAAATGGGGCTAACGCCCAAATAAAAGCTGGCCTCAAATAGAAAATTTTGCTAACTTATATACACCTTGGGGTTATGCATTTTACACACAGTCATCCTTAAGTCTTTTAGGTCCCAGCTTACACTTTTAACATTTATAAACAGAGACAGGAGACTGCAAGTCTAGCCACCTGGACAGAGAGATGATTTACAAAGCAAAAACATTGCCAAAATTATTTAAGTACACCAGTGTTGCTCTTTTCAA
The DNA here is from genome assembly GCF_949786415.1 of Peromyscus eremicus. Classification (NCBI taxonomy): domain Eukaryota; kingdom Metazoa; phylum Chordata; class Mammalia; order Rodentia; family Cricetidae; genus Peromyscus; species Peromyscus eremicus. The sequence continues at coordinate 16,275,010 of NC_081422.1, forward strand.
ACAGATGTGACCCAGGGTCATGTTGCCCTTTCAACAGAATTATGCTCTTCTCAAGAAAAGAACTGGGAATTTACAGCAGGCCAGGACTTAACATCCATTGTGACCCTACACTGCCCCCTGGAGCTGCCTGTTAAAGGCATGTTAAAGGCATGTTCTTTGGGGATGAGACTAATGGCTGACCACTCAGGCCTGTGAACAAACATTTACATCATGAATCATGAATTTGCTTATCTCTACCAGGCTTGAGTAGCACACTACTAAGTTTGGGGTATTGGGGTGGGGGAGGGGGGGCAGCACTTCCTTGGCTAAATTCTACTTTGTTTGATTTAGTATCTCCTCAGCAAATATATTAAATCCTCTATAACATCAGTTGTTCCTTTGATTTTCTTCTATGTCAGTATAATGGCGCATTCCCTTCTAGGTCTCTGCAATTGTGATGCTCACTCAGGAAGTGAATGATGGGAATCTGTATGCAAACTGTCTAGTCTACTCGGGTAGAAAGAAACAATACTAACAGATTTTATTTTAAAACTGGATTTAATGTTTTAGAATAGCAACTAAAATAAAAGTAAATGGAGTACATAGATTTCAAGCACTGGGTAAAATTTCAATGAAAATATCATTACAAAGAGAAGGTACATGCAACAAATACAGAAGAAGAAAAAAACCAAGTTGCTAAAAATCCAATTTGTTACTCATTGCATTATACATAATGGTCTAAAACAATTGTTAATCAGTATTTTTCAAGTATTCAGAGTTTTAAAACTCCAACTAAAGTATGTATAAAAGACACACCTACAGCTGGGTTATAAGTCAGTGGTTAAAGTGTGTAAAGCCCTAAGTCTAAATCCTAGCACCCCCCACAAAAAAATTTTTAACTAAGGATACAAAAAGAAAGCTTATATATAGAGAGAGAAAGAGAGAGAGCCATGTAAATACCTACCAGAGTGAATGGAATAAAAACTATATCAGAAAGTTTAAATATTTCAAAATGATTTTTCCCTCCCGAATCATTTACCAGGCCCCCAACTCCACCTTTGGGTGCATTTGTGTTTGTTTGTTTTTCTGTTTTATTTTGGTTTTTATCTTTTTAAGACAGTGTCTCACAAAGTAGCCCAGGCTCAGGCTACCCTTAAATCTGTGACCCTCCCAACTTGGCTTCCAATCTCTAAGTGGGTGGTAACACACTCTGCTTTTGAGACAGATACTCTCTGAAAGAATACTGGATACTTTCAAGATCAACTCAATGGAAATACAAGAAGAAATCATTGCAGAATGCAAGACAGACCCAAAGTAAATTTAATTATACAACCAGGAAATATTAGGAATACAAGAAAAAAATAAATTTTTGCTTTATATTTGAAAATGAAAGCATGCCTAGAAAAATATACTCAAAAAATTTAAATGATATTGTAAATATTAGGTGTCCTATAAACATAAAAGATATCGAACAGTTTAAGATAAGGTACCCAAAACAGTATCAACTATTCTAGATCAGGATAACTGAACAGGTTAAGAATTTAGAAAAGTGAGGAATACACTTAATTGTAGTATATGACACTATTCTAATCTACAGCTAAAAACCAGTCAATTCATTTTAAAAATTTGTTTTGGTGATGCTGAGGATTGAAACCAGGGTCTTGTACATTGATTGCTAAACAGGCACTCTACCTATCCCCTACTCCATTTCTTCTTGCACAAGGAAAACTTACATGTCAATGTTACTCAAGATTATCTTGATAATCTTTATGTGAGTAAACGTAATCAACACTAAGTAGTAAAAATGATCCATTTGGCTCAAGATTGTAGCTCAGTGGCAGAGTGCCTGCCTAATCCTGGGTTTGTTTGATCCTCAGCAATCACACAAAACAAAAATTATCCTTAATGTCCAAGTTGAATATATCTAGGAATTTAAGGTTAACATGAGACAACTAATATATAATCATCATTAATAAATGACTGCTTTTATTTTAGAGTCCTTTTACTCATTCCAGTATTTATTAGGTATTATGGACCAAGGAAATCCTAGGTACTTTTAGTCTTACCAGCAAATGAGTACAGTCATCACAGAAGATACAGGGAAAGCAATGAATGAATCCAAGAGGAATTTTACTTCACCAATAAAGAAATACTATAAAATCATTATGTAAAATCCAGATATTAAAAAAAAACTAAAAAGCAAATCAGTATGATGGAGAGCATACCTCATTATAATTCTAAAGAAAAATATGCTTTTACTACTTTCACTAGTGTGCTGGACATCATACTCATTTCTGTAAAAACAACAACTAAAATAGAAAAAAAAAATCATCATTATCTACAGGTATGACTACCTGTCTGGGAAAGCAAAAGAATCTATACATACATGTACTGAACTGATGACCCTCTCAAATTCAGGTTAAATCTAACCCACAGCATGATTGTCCAGGTAGGGTCTTTAGAATTTCATTTGTTAGGCAAGGACAATGAGTGGAAACCTCACCCAACAAGGCTATGATTTTATCAGAAGAGGAAGAAAACCTCATTTTCAGGCTTTGTCATGTGAAAGAGACTGCATGCCAGTAAAAGTCTGCAGCAGAAGTCAAACATGCTGTTATTTTTTTTTAATGTGTGTATATATGCAGGCTGGTGTGTGTTACATATTTGCACATGGCATGTAGAAGCCATAATGTCAGGTGTCCCCAATCACTTTCCACTCTATTTATCAAAGCAGGGTATCTTGCTGAACTCAGAGCTCATGGATTCAAGTAACCTAGCTACTCAAATCACCTGAGGATTCCCATCTTGCTTCCCAAGCATTGGGATGACAGGAGGGCCTCCATGCCCACCTGGCAGTTAGATGGGTTCTGAGGATCCAAATTCTGGTCCTCATGTTTGCATGGCAAGAGCTTTCCCCTCGGAACCATTTCACTCGCTCCCGTGCTGTTTCCTTGTATGAGAAAGTAATCTGCTGTATATTATCTGTCCAGGGCTGCAGATAAAAACTAGTTCTGCATATGCTAGGCAAGGACTATTACCACTGAGCTAAACCCACAGCCCTAAATTCTATCCAAAAAGTGGTAAGCTAATGAGAATAGAGTACAATAACATGTAAATATGAAAATGTCATAATGGAACCCAATACTATGCTAACTTAAAATTTCGTTTCTTTTAAAATGAATTTTAAAACAACTTGGTTTATGTTGTTTTTTTTTGTTGTTGTTGTTATATTTATGGTGTACATAAGTGTGTGTGCAAGCTGTGGCATGCATGTAAAGTAGAGGACAACTTGTAGCAGTCCATCCTGTCCCTTTACTATGTAGGTCCCTGGAACTGACCTCAGTTCCTGATTTGATTTAAATCAGGTAAAGCACCTTTAGCTTCTGAGCCATTTTGCCAGTGCTGGCTATGGTGTTTTGTGGTACTGGGGCACTGCAGTAAAAGAACACTTAAACAGATGCAAGTAACTTTGAAACTGAGTGACAGGTAGACACTATTCTGGTGAGGGCTCCCTTAAGAAGGAAGAACATGTTACTAGAACATGAAGAAAAACCAACCAGTGATATGTAATGGTCATGAACCTTGTATTTTATGTGGAAGTTAGAACTTGAGGGTGATAAAATAAGAAATTTATGTAAGAGCTGTAATTAAAGTGTTCAAAAGGAGCAACTTGGTTCCTCTTGAGTGCTTTTTAGTAAAATATGAAAGGGGAAACTACTGAAGCTAAGAAGGAATTGTTCAACAAAAGAGAACTGTACCTTGAAAAACTCTCAGCCAATCCACATTACAATAACTGAGAAGTTTGTATTAAAAAGACTAAAAGCCAGCTAGGGATGTAGCTTAGTGGCAGAATACCTACCTAGCATTTACAACACTCAGTCCAATGCTCAGATCAATCTCAACCAAACTGAGGAACGGACATTGGATATATGAACAAAGTTACTGCCAATCCAATCCAAAATAGATCCCAAAAGGTGGGATAGAATGCACTTTTTGAATTTTATAAAGGAACACAGGGATAACATCAGTCAATAGAATAGCTACTAAGAACAGATAGGGACTATTTCTTGGTATGCTTATCGGAATCAATGGGGTCAGAATAGTTGCCTGGATTATGTCTTTCCACAATCCACAGGTGTCCTGTATTATCTTGGCTTGTAGTGAATTTTTACATTAACAAGACACACTGGCAGCCACTAAACAAAAGGATCAAATCTGTTTCATTATTTTATAGCATTTAGAAATGTTATCATCACTAAGAGTAAAGCATCAGAATGAGGCCATCTTGTATACTGGCCTCATTTATGACCCACAAATGTTCAGATTCTGATATCGATGAAAAGGTTCCAGGGATGTAGCTCAGTGATTGAGTGCTTGCCTAGCATGTGTGATGTTCAAGGCCAATCGTCAGCACTGCCCAAAAGAAAGTTTGAGGGGGCAACTAAATAATCCTAGTTCACAAAATTAGGATGGTGTCTAAGGCCAGTGTGAGTCATTATAACCCACACAAAGCAGATAAGACTAATTTGATGATCTTTGGTGTCACTGTCAATATTTAAAGGTGGCAACAGATGGGCTAAATAGCAACACTCATACCCTCACATTGATAGGGCTTCTCTTCAGTGTGAACTCTGCTATGTTTCCTTAGACGTGAGTAAACAGCGAATGCTTTCCCACACTGCTTACATATATAGGGCTTCTCTCCAGTATGGGTTCGCATGTGAATGTTAAGAGATGTGGAATATATAAATGCTTTCCCACATATATTACACACAAAGGGCTTTTCGCCACTGTGAATTTTCAGATGTTTTGTGCGATGGGAGGAAGTTATAAAGGTTTTCCCACAATGAACACATTCAAAAGGCTTCTCTCCTGTGTGAGTTCTCACATGATGAATCAGGCCAGAGGTCCTGGTAAAGGCCTTCCCACATTCCTTACATTCAAAGGGCTTCTCTCCACTATGAATTCGTACATGTGTGGCAAGGCCTGAGTACTGAGTGAAGGCTTTCCCACACTCCTTACATTCATAAGGTTTGATTCCAGTGTGTGTTCTTATATGTTCAGTAAGCTGAGTAGATCTAGAAAAGGTTTTTCCACATTCCTTACATTCGTAAGGCTTTTCCCCAGTGTGAACTCTTATGTGTTCAGTAAGGCCTGACCATCGAAGGAAGGCTTTCCCACATTCCATACATTTGTATGATTTTATTCCAGTGTGAATTCTAACGTGATCATTAAGGTATGACATATTTTTAAAGGCCTTTCCACACTCCTTGCATACAAAGGGCTTTTCTTCATTATGAGTTTTAACATGTGCAGAAAGTCGAGAAAAATTAGCAAAGGACTTCCCACATATCTTACATACTTTGGATTTTTCTTCAGTATGAATTGAGACATACTGAGTTAGGTGTGAGGAAACCGTGAAGGCTTTCCAACATTCCTTGCAGTCACAGAATTTATCTCCAGTGCACATTCCCATGGGATTATTAAGGCATGCAAAGTACTGAAAGTCCTTTCCACATTCCTCAAACTTGTAGGGGTTTCTTGCATTGAGAATTGGAAGATGCATAGCAAAGCTTGTGGGATGAATAAAACCATTCCCATATTTATTCCAGTCATAGGGTTCTCCTCCATTGTGAGGCCTCAAATCTGTCTGAAAGTATGACGGATTGAAAAAGGCTGTCTCACAGTCTGTGCATTCAAAGGGTTTCTCATTTGTGCTAGTGCTCGGGTACACGATGTTTGGAGTCAGACTGAAGATTTTCCCACACTGATTAAGATCAGAAACGTTCTGTCCAGTAGAGGTTTCCTTGAGGAAAGAAAGAATGTCTTTCCCATACCAGTTACACTCAGAACTGTATCCTTGGCTCTGCATGCTCACCTCTGTGTTAAGGCATAATTGTTCACCCAACACTTCTCCACATGGCTTAGAGTCACATAGGTCCCCCTCATTATGGTTTTCTGACTGTTGAGGAAGGGATGAATCACCCACCTGAAGACAAAAACATTTTTATGTTCAATATGAATTTTACAGTTTCTTTTCCATGCAATTATTTCCTGACCTCTATTTTTTCCAAACTGAATGACAGATCCCTTTGCCAAAAGTTTGAGGACTGGTTAATTATATGCATTTTTTTAAAAAAGATATGTGTATTTTCATGAAATTGCTTAAAACCTCCATGTCTAATTGCATATACAGAAATACATACTAGTGGAAACAATGAGACATAATCTTTACGGTATATTTGGGGAATCTTCCAATTCATGATATTCCAAATAGTTCTCCAGAGGTATCAATTCCTCTTGGGTGCAGACTAGTCATCTCAAATATCATTTCAAATAGTTTTCTACAAAAGAACACCCTCTTCTTTTTTTGAGTATGAAACAGAAAATCCTTTGCTAATCTTACCATTTCTATTGCACTGGAACTTTGCATCTTAAAATAATTCGGAAGCTCTGTATCATCAATTCTAGGTTGCAATTCCAATTCTGAAGTTAAATAGAGAGAGAAATGTAAGAAGTTCAAAAAATAAGTGGTACATACAAGGAATTAAAGGTGGTAAAGGTCATTTGTCCTTCTTTTCAAATTAAGCACATTAAGAAAATACAAGTGAGGGCTGGAAAGATTGCTCAGACATTAATGGCTAAGGCTCAAAACCAAAAAGATGAGAAAATAAAGTGAGACCGACATAACAGTGCACAATTGTGATCTTAAGGCATAAGATGATCAAGCCAGAGACTCTTTTTAAGTTCAAGAGCAGCCTGGGCTATATTATGACACTCTGTTTCAAAATCAGTACCAGAAAAACAAGGAAAAGGGAGGGGCAAGGGAGATGGCTAGTTGGTAAACCATGAAGCCCAGAGTTTGAACCCCATGACCCACTTTGAAATGCCAGGCACAGTGGTACATGCTAATAATCCCAGTAACTAGAGAGGCAGAGACAGGCAGATTACCTGATTCTCACTGCTCAACCAGCCTTGCCTGGTCAGTAAACCCCAGATCTCAATGAGAGACCTGGTCTCAAAATAAAAGGTGGAGACCACCTTGTCACCAAACGTGACAATCTGAGCTCGAGCCTTGGAACTGACATGGTGGAAATAGAAAACTGACTCTGAGGTTATTCTCTAACCTCCACACGTCTGCTGGGATTTGTACATATACACTCTCTCCTACACGTGAAAGAAAATAACTGCACAGATTTAAGGATTTTGTTATGTTAAAAATTTAGCAACAGGACTGCTTAATGGGTAGAATGGTTGTCTCACAGGCCCAGGACCTGGGCTCAATTCCCAGCACCTCAAAAACAAGAGCAACAAAAAAGTTGTAATTAAAAAAAAATAGTAATAAAAAAAAAGTAGAGTCAACATTTTATGTATTATAAACTGATCCTGTAGCAATTACAGCAACAGGAAAGTCAGAAAGGTCTGGAAAAACAGTTCACATTGAAGTACTAAACTTAGGAAATGGAACACATAGTGTTATCAGATCACAGGTATGCATGAATAGATAGAAACAATAGATTATGTAAAATGGAAGATATCTCAAACTCTGAGAAAAATGGCTCCAATCTCTGAGGCCAATACATTGTAAGAAAATTGATTATAGTTGCAAAACAATATTGAACTCATCAAACAGATTTCTACATGCATACTCACGTTGAGGAACTGCGCTTTCCACTGTCTCCAACTCTTCTTGTTTTAACCAGGGGGTCGGACTAGGAATGAAGAACTGACATCCTGCATATGCAGAAACATGATTGGAAGAGGTTCAAACAAGAGATGGCAAACTTTTATATGACTAGAGAAATCATACTTCAAATGAAAGCAAAGCAATTCTTTCAAAATGAGTAAAAGTGAAAACACAGGGGCGGGAGGGATGTAGCTTAGTGGTCGAGTACCTGTTTAACATGCCTAAGGCTCTAAGTGCAATTTCTAGCAACATAAAAGACAATGTTCCTATTTCTGTGCCCCAAAAAGGACCCCCTGAAAACCAAATCCAAGTTAATGTACATTTTCAAGAGGAGCTATACCTCCAGGGTGGAGCATTTCCCTAGCATGTGCACTGCCCTGGGGTTTCATCTCTGGCAACTCACTCATTCTGTCTCTGTCTCTGTCTCTCTCTCTCCAAAAACAAGTCTACTTACTATGCAAGGCACAGTGGTGTGTGAAACTTGAAATCCCATAACTTGGGAGGATGAGGAAAGAATTCCAAGTTTGAGGCCAGCCTGGACTATTCACAGAAGATTTTATTGCCAAAAATAGGTGAGAGTCACAACAAGGATAAAGGAAAGAGAGGAAAAGGAGTAAAGAAGGAAGTGGAGAAGACAAAGGAAAATGAAAGAGTAAAGGAAAAGGAAGACAGATGTGGTGGCCACATCTGTAATCGCAGCACTTGTGAGGCAGAAGCAGGAGGATCTCTGTGAGTTTTAGATCAAGGCCAGCCTGATCTACATAGGGAACTCCAAGGACAGCCAGAACTATGTGTTTCAAAAAAAAAAAAAAAACAAAGGGGGGGGGAATAGAAAGAGACAGAGAGAGAGACAGAGATAGAAAGGGAGGAAGAGAGAAAGGAAAACAAACAAAAACAATAAAATGAAGAATTCTCAAAAAAGAAAAAATAGCTAAGAAATATCTTTTTTAAATGTCCATTGTTAGGAAGGATTTGGGAGGAGCTAGGGATGGGGAGAATATGATCAATATGCATTACATGAAAAAAATTTTTTCTTTAAATGTTCAGAATCCTTAGCACTGAAGTAATGCAAATCCAAACAACTTTAGATTTCATTTTATCCCACTCAGAATGACAAAGATCAACACATAACCAGTAACAAATGCTAAACCCCCATCTACTGTTAGTGATTGCAAATTAATATAGCCACTGTGGAAATCAGTGTAGAGAACTCTCAAAAAGCTAAAAATAAATCTACCATATGACCCAGCTACACCACCTCTTGGCATATGTCCAAGGACTTGAAACCCTACTCCACAGATACTTGCTCAGCCATGTTCATTGCTGCTGTATTCTAGGAAGTGGAAACAACCTAAATGTCCTTCAACCGACACATGGTAATGAAAATGTGGTACATATAACTTATAGAGAAGAAAAAAATGAAATCATGAACTTTGCAGGTAAATGGACAGAACTACAAAGATCATAACGAGTGAAGTACACAAGACCCAGACGTCACGTGTTCTCTGTCACCTGAGGCTCCTAGCTCCAAATCTTCAGATGTGACTATACAACCTGGAGTAGCTGTGGAAACCAGGGAAGTAGAAAGGACCATTGCTGGAGTCAGGAGAGTGGGGTAGTAATAGAGAGGAGAATAGCACAGTATGATTGATCTGAAATGGGAAATAGGAAAAATGGGGGAGGGGCTTTAATTAGGAAGAAGGAGGGAGAAAATACAGAAGGAGAGAGGAGGGTAAAATAATAGTAAAGATGTCTGAAAAAGTTGTAAGATCATACTATCGACTATCTACCTAAAAATACCCATAGTACATATAAGTCGGTGTGTCCAAATATAGATACATAGTTTAAATGAAATTTTCCCACCTGAGCTGACAATGCTCCCTCCAAGAGTCAAAGACCATCTAACAAAAACTCAACCCGGACATGAGAAGACCTCTTCTGAGTTGTTGAACAGGGTTGTCCAAGAGACTCCAAAAACACTACAGGTTATTGCTGCTGCCCTTGGTTGCCCCCTAGAGGTAGAAGGTTAAGTCCCAATCCTGAAGATGCCATGCACTTCAGACACAAGGCCCATGGACCCCTGAGCTAGAACTGACCTGAATGCTTCAAGGACTAGCTTTCATGGTACCACACAAGCTTCCAAAATAGGGAAGCAAACGAGTCCAATCTGCTATGATACCTCTGAACCACAACAACAACCAGCATGGCATGATAGCCATAAGGATACACAAGTGACACACACACCCTGGAGTAAACCAACAGCTTTCTAATTGGCCTGAAGACTCAATTAGGGGGAAATCATGCCTGGTACTAGAAACCATGGAATTTGGAGAAGTTCCTATAGCCATGACTTGACTAAGCCAGCATAATCCAACTACATTCTAAATACTTGTCTTTATACCCACAGATAAGTACAGTCCTCACCCCTCATCACAGACGGAGACCATTACAAAAAAAAACCATAACCAATCAAAATGCTGAACTGTGGAGCTCAATCACAATGGATACAGCTACAAAACAACTTCTACATGTTCAGGGAACATTTTAGAAGAGGAAGTGGAAAGAATATAAAAGCCAGCCGATCAGACAGAGAGTTTGCTGTGAGATTGTATCTCTTAGAAATGTCAGAGGCTATGCCCATAAAGTATCAAATGCCTAAATATGAGCCAGACAAGGACACCAATAGACATGCTCAGGTGGGAGGGGGAGCTCATGGAAGCTCATGAGGTCTCCACCATACATAAAGAACTACAGATAACAACGGTATGCTGGGAAAGACTACACCAACTGGTTATTCAAACAGTCAACCCTGAAAGCATGTACACACAGGTAAAACTATGCAGACTTCATAGACTGTTTTTATCTATTTAGGGATACACACACACACACACACACACACACACACACACACACACACACCAATTAATGAAAAGAGACTATGAATTGAAAGAGAGTAGGTAGTATACTGGAAGGAGGAAAAGGAATGGCAAAACTACATACTATATTAATCTCAAAAAATAAAAAGAAGTATATTTTTTAAGGAAAAGGAGAGAAGAAAGGGAAAAGCAAAGAACTGCCACCATAGATTATTATGTATTGTGACAGAAATTTTATTTGTTGAAGCTGGGAACATGGCTTGTGATTAAGAGTGTTTGCTGCACAACCACAAGAACCTGAGTTCTGATCTCAGCAACCACACAAGCTGAGCATGGTCTTGAATATGCTTGTAACTACAGTGTGGAGGGAGTGGACAGGATTGCTAGGGCTTATTGGCTGAAAGACACAAGAGCGAAGTTCAGGGAGAAAGCCTGCCTCAGAAGAATAAGGTAGCAATAGAAGAAAATACTAATGTCCTACTCTGGTTTCTGCATGAACGAACACATGAACGAACGAACACACACACACACACACACACACACACACACACACACACACACACACAAATTAGAAAAGCCATATTTTGGTTTGCTTTTCGTTTTGTTTTGAGACAGGATTTTATTGTATAGTCCTGGATAGCCTGGCCTGGAATTTGTTACATAGACCAGGCTGACCTTGAACTCAGAAATCCACCTGCTTCTGCTTCTGCCTCCCAAGTGCTGGGATTAAAGGTGTGAGCCCCTTGACCACACCCCCATACAAAAGCTGTTTCATTTTAAAAATTGCAGTTTTCATTCCACTATATTCAAAATTAACACGATCAATCTCCAACACATTAAGAAGCATGTAATATGTATCTGTTTCATAAAAGGTAATGAGGAATGCCGGCTGCCTTACCTACTGAGGTCAAGTTTTCATAGTTCTCTAGCATCACCTCTCTGTATAGGTTTCTCTGAGTCAGGTCCAGTAACGTCCACTCATCTGGGGTGAACTCCACAGCCACATCATCGAAGGTCACTGAATCCTAAACCATTACATACATGTTGGTTTGAGCCAATTAACGGTCTTGCTAGTACTCAATGGAAAATTAGGAAGGTGGACCTAATACCTATACATGGTTCTCAGATCAGCTTCAATCCAGCTGCAGGATTCAATGGCCCCAGGAACTCTTCTCTCTAAACTCACTCTCTGCTGACCTTCTACTGTCACATGACTTTAGCAGCACTTCATAAGCATGATTTCTACCAGCACAGCCAGGCTAGAAGCTCTCCTGGTCCTACTGTCTCATCGCAGCATATTCCTAAGCAAACTGTAGATATCTAATAAGTAGACCTTCTGAGAAAAGGGTGCTCTCACTTGCCTTATCATCTGTCAGAGCACTCAACAAAACAAAAAGCATGCAGTTATCACATGAGGCTCAAGATTAGTTAGTGGAGGCCTATGTCTGTAATCCTCAACACTGGAGAAGAAGGTTGAGACCAGCCAGAACTATATAGTAAGTTCAAGGTTAGGTTATATAGCCAGACCCTATGTTAAAAAAAAAAAAAAAAAAAAAGGATTACCTAGTGTAGCTGGGGATATAGCTCAGTGGTGAAACATGTGCCTAGCATGGGTAAAAAGGTCCTGGTTCAATCCCCAGCCAAGCAAACACATTAAGTAGCAATTACAGAAATGTGAGAATGATTTGCAAGGTAACATATTACCAATATAAGGCTCTACTCCCCAGGGAAATTCAGCCAGACACTCTTCACCTCCTAAGGAGAATGCATTTCCTTTAAGAAGTCCTGGAGGCTGAGTCTGTCTAGATTCTAGACTCTAGAAGAAAACGCATCTAGATCATGGACAAAAAAGTTTTGAAATATATTTTATTTTTATGTGTATTTGTGCTTTTGCCATGGGTGTCAGGGTCCCCTGAAACTGGAGTTACAGACAGGTGTGAACTGCCATGTGGGTGCTGGGAATTGAACTTGGGTCCTCTGGAAGAGCAATCAGTGCTCTTAACCCTTGAGCCATCTCTCCAGCCCCCAAAAGAGTTTTATTTGGTAGAATGATATCCTTTCTTTTTACCTGGTAACAATTTGCCTGGTTGTCAGTCACTGTCTCTTCCTCCTCTGTGTTTTCTTCATAGATGTAGACAGGCTCTCTAGGAAGAAGACCTGACAGGAAAGAAAGACGGCATCAAATCCCAGAGCCATGAAGTCACTCTACTCTAGTGTGACATTCCCTGCCATCTGTACACTCATCAAACCACATAAATACATGTTCCTACCAAGAAATACACAGCACTTCCGTCTCCCCCGGAGCCAGGGGGGCAGGCTAGGAACTGTGCTGCCTGCTGAGAAAGGGAGTGTTCTCACTTTATAGATAAAGAAACTTAAAGTGTGAAAAAACGCTGACTCTAGGGCTGGTGAGATGGCGCCATTAGGTTAATTTGAGTGCTCAGACCTGATGCCCAGAGTTTGATCCCAGGATTCCACAATGGAAGGAGAAAATTGGCTCCCTAAAAAAGTCCTCTGACTTCCACATGTACCCTCACTCACACAAATACATACACACAATAATAATAATAGTTAAATAAAATAAAAAGTAGAAAGAAAAACATGACTCTAAATTGCACCTGGTAACAGAACTCAGGACAATTATACAGCACCTCTTCTGAAAGCATACACACTGGGCCTAAATCACAGAGCACTATTATGTGACCCATTTCAGCTCTTTGTAATCGAACACACAAGATACTGAAGCCCTGCCCACTGGAATTTGCTGCGCAGGAGAGACCTAAAACAGTCTAAAAAAGAGCTTCAACAAGGACTTACCATGGGACAAATCAATGGCTGCCATCCCGTGATGCTGATGGTGAAATGTGCCTGAACACTCCCTTCCCTGATGCCAAGATCACTTCGGGACAGCTTATGAATCTAAGTGGACAGAGGCAATCTCCATTCCTCTTAATACAGGGTTATATGGAGTCCTGTTCACATCAATCATTAATCAACAACATCGAACGTCAGTCAGCAAACATCACACAGTAGTGCTCACTCTCTGCAGATAATATATGCAAAACCCACCAGCAAACATCTACTCACTAGCCATACGCATACCAATTAACATTTGCTAATTTTGTCAGAAGCTTTGCTAGCACCTTTACATATATAAACTCACATGTTATCATAACCATCCTACACAGTAGACATCAGTAGATATCGTTACCCACACTAAAACACCCATATCCAGGCAGCACTAGTAATCAGTCTAATATTACCCTGCTTGGAAATGAACTGAGACTTGATGAAACTGAGTTTGTCCAGAAAGCTTGATTTTCTATGACTGCTACTGCTCCCCAACATGACAAAACATGGACCCACCACAGCACTATTCAGGATTCACTAGTTCCATATGTAAATGACTACTTCATATGTACACATTATGACTTAATTTTAAAAAACTAAAATGAAAATATTTTTAAAAATCAATATGACTGTTGTTTGACAACTCTTAAGTATGTTTGGCACAAGGCCAAATGCCACACACTTAGTACTAGCACTTAAGAGGCCAAGGCAAGAAGATTGTAAGTTAGAACCTCAACCACATAAAGATACCCAGTCTTAAGAAACAAACAAACAAAAAATAAAAGATGATGGCACATGCCCTTAATCCCAGCACTCGGGAGGCAGAGGCAAGCAGATCTCTGTGAGTTCGAGGTCTACAAAAAGAGTTCCTGGACAGCCAGGGCTCCACAGAGAAACTGAGTCTCGAAAAACAAACAAAAAAAATTTGGAATAGCTTGTCTATTTGAATCTATTTTATTTTTTTTCTTTTCTCTCTCTTTTTAAGGACAGTATCTCATATAAGAGCTGGCCTTGAACTCACCACGTAACTGAGGATGACTCTGAACCTCTGATCCTTCTACTTCTATCTCACAACTACGAGGATCACAGATGTGTTCCACCATGCCTGGTTTATGTGGTGCTGGGATAGAACTCAGGGCCTTGTGTACGCTAGTCAAGCACTCTACCATGGGGCTACATCCCCAGCCCTGTGTGTGACTGTGAGCTGTACCCAGGGCCTCACTGTAAGCTAAACACACACTCTACCACTAATATACACCCCCAGGTTCTGAATCTTTTAAAACTACTAATCTCATTTATTATAAACATAAATCAAATATGTCTAGAAAAAAACACAAGCATCTGAATTTTTTATTATGTACTAAAATAGTATTTTCAATATATGGGTTAAAATAAAAACATTATTACAAATAATCTTACCTCTTCTATTTCATTTACTGTAGGTACTGGAAGTTTATTTCAGGTCTGGCTTATTCTTTAATTCTTTCAGCAAATAATTAGGAAGTCCTATTCCTGTGGTAGGCATGAGCAGAGCAGGGAAGGACACAGAAAATATCCTGTTCTGTAAAGATCTAGAAGTCCTATGGGGAAATATAATCATAACAAAAGAACTGATATATTACTTCATAAGGCTACAGGGAAATCAAGCAGGTGAGGAGAGGGTCCTGCATATGCACACACGGGAAGCACAGAACTACAAACTTGTTTGGGACAAGAGAGCAACACCGAAAGAAAACTAACCTGGCTGTATCATCTTTGACCAAGAGATCAGAGTAAGAATTGACAGGATTATTTTTTTTAAAGGACTGAGGGCAGAAGAGATGGTTCAGTGTCTTAAGAGCACTGGCTGCTCTTTCAGGACCTAGTTCAATTCCCAGCATCCATATGGCAGCTCACACTATCTCTAACTCCATTTCTGGGGAATCTAACACCCTCTGAGGACACCAGAAATAAAAGTGGTGCACACACATGCAGGCAAAACACCCATTCATATAAAATAATAATAATTTTAAATTTTCTTAAAAACCAAACAAACAAAAAACTGGGAGATAGTTCAGTCAGAAAAGTGCTTGTCATGAAAGCATGAGGACCTGGGTTCTATTATCAGTACCCAAGAAAAATCTGGGCACATAATCCCAGTGTTGGGGAGGCAAAGATAGGAAGATCCCTGGAGTTCACTGACCAGTCTCATCAAAATAGAGTTCTGCATTCAATGAGAGATCCTGTCTCAAAACATAAGGTGGACGGCAGCTGGAGAAATGACTGAACAACTAAGAGCACTTGCTGCCTTTTTTTGGGGGGTGGGGGAATTCAAGACAGGGTTTCTCTGTGTAACAGTCCTGGCTGTCCTGGAACTCGCTCTGTAGACCAGGCTGGCCTCAAACTCACTGAGATCCGCCTGCCTCTACCTCCCAAGTGCTGGGATTAAAGGTGTGCGCCATCACTGCCCAGCCACTTGCTGCTTTTGCAGATCTGAATTCAATTCCCAACATCCACATCCAGCAGCTCACACCGCCTGTTAACTCCAGCTCCAGGGAATCCAATGGCCTCCTCTGGCCTCCAAGTACCCACACACACCACAGACAAAAACACAATAGATAATAAAACTGAATCTTTGAAAAATAATAAGGTAAAGAGTGATTGCAGAACACACCCAAAATTGCCTCTGGCCTCTATACACACACCACATACACACACACAAACTCAGAGCACATTTCAAGTACTAGGTCTTGGTTGGAAACATTAGAATCATACATAAATGCCTTTTCCTCTTCATATTGGCACAGGGTCAAGGACGAGTCAGAATCTGCCCAGCTCTTTTGTATGGCATACTTTTTTAAATAAAGAGTACCAGGCATTTAAAAGAAAAAGTGCAAGTTTGTCTTTTTCTTCTTCTCTCTTTATCCAACCCCCCTCCCAACAGGAAGACCTAATTGGCCTTGAACTCACAGCCCTGCCTCTACCTTCTGAGTGTTGGCATGTGCCAACTAGTCCTTCTTTTCATGCTGGGGACAGAACCCAGAACCTTGTGGTTTACCACTGAAACTGTATCCCCACCAAAAAGGTTGACTTTTTTGTTTTCATTTCTTCCAATAATTTCCTTCATTTTTCTTTTATTGTTACCTTGCAACATATAGTTTAAAGACTGGCTCTTTAAAAAAAGAAATGAAAACCAAGTACGATAGGGGAAGCTTTGTGAACCCAGCACTGTGAAGACAGAAGCAAGAAGATCTTAAAGCCAGCCTGGGCTAAACAGCAATATTTATCTTTAAATCAACAACAATAAAACAAACAAAACAAACAAACAAAAAACCCCAGAGCTGTAATTCCAGTTACTGAGGTGGCTGAAGCAAAATGATAGGATTGAAAGCTCAAAGCTGGCTTGGGCTACAGAATGAGTTCAAGGCCGGCATGGGCAAGTTAGTGGGATCCTGTCCCAAAAGGAAAAAGAGCTAAGGATGTAGCTCAGTGATAGAGCGAGCCCTTGCCTAGCATATGTCACAGCCTAGGTTCAATTCCCAGTACCAACGCCCCCCACACACATAAATAAATAAGGGCCAGTGAGATGACTGGGCAGGCAAAGGTTCTTACTGCTAAGCCCGATGACTTGAGTCCTATCTATGCCCATGTCCCACGTGGTAGAACGAGGGAACGGACTCCTGAAAGTTGTCCTCTGACTGCCACATTTACACTGTGGCCTGTGTTCTCTCCCCACAAATAGATTTCATAAAGCCAATAGAACACCAGCCTACCTAGTGCTCCACACAGTGGCATTTCAATGAACCCTAAAAGTCCCATAGCTCATTATCCACCAACAAAATTCACCCTCACAAAATCCCTATGCAGTTATAGTTGATGAATCTAAAGTGCTGGACTAGATAATGTCCTAAAAATCACATTTAGACTCCAGGAAAAATAGAGCCCACTACGATTATCCCTAGAATCTTGTCCTTCTGGTCCCTTGCTACCCCATGCTAGGGCCTCTCAGATACAGAAAGTAGCAGTGCTCCTTACAGTGGGAAAGACATTTGGTAAAATCCCATGAATGCCAACATTCCTGTGGGTGACTGCAGTGCAGTGCCAACTATGGCTCCTGCCTCGGGAGTCCAAACAGATGCTGCTGTAACTGCCAGCAGCAGTTACTTGTTTACTCTTCAGCCAATGTTGGGCTAGAACTTCAGGGCTCATGCATGGTAGCTAAGTACTTTCCCACAATATCCCCAACCATGATGGTATCTTTTGTTGAGATACTGTCTTACTCCATAGCCTAAGCTGATCTCAAACTTACAGCAATTCTCCTGTCTCAGCTTTCCAATGGGAGTGTTTTTTTCAAAAAAAAAAAAATAAATTATTTTGGATTTGTGAAATGGCTCATTGAGTAGTTGCCATCAAGTCTGACAACCTGAGTTTGATTCCCAGATCCTCAATGATGAAGAAAAGATAGCCAACTTCTCCAAATTGTCCTCTGGCCTCAACGTATGTGCCATGGCATGAGCATACCCCACTACACACACAAAATAAATAAATGGAAAAAATTAATTTTGTAAGTCTTTAAAGTTTAAAAAAAAAAGCACTTTTATTTACTTGTGTATGTGGCTGTACTCACCTGTGCAGGCATATGTGGAAACCAGAGATTGATGTTTGGAGTCTTCCTCTACAGCTCTTATTTTTTGAGACGGTATCTCTTGCTAAATTTGAGGATTTCTGTTTAGACTAGCCTGGCAAGTCAGTGGGCTCCAAGAATCCAACTCTCCTGGCACCCCTCTAGTACTGTAGTTACAGGCCCACACCACCATATCCAACTTATTTTTTTAGTATGGGTACTAGACTCAAACCCACCCACATTCCCTGCTTGCAAAGCCATCTCCCCAGTCCTCAAAGTTTTTTAAGTGTGCTTAAAACTCAGATCTGGACAGGCGTTGGTGGTGCAAGCCTTTAATCCCAGCACTCGGGAGGCAGAGCCAGGCGGATCTCTGTGAGTTCGAGGCCAGCCTGGGCTACCAAGTGAGCTCCAGGAAAGGCGCAAAGCTACACAGAGAAATCTTGTCTCAAAAAAACAAAAAACAAAAAAAAAAACTCAGATCTGTTAACCTGCAGACCCACTTAAGATCTAAGACCCTGCCAGGTGTGGTGGTGAACACACCTGTAATTCCTGCACTATGGAGGCTGAGGCAGGATGTTCACAAGTTTGAGGCAGACTTGGCTACATAGTATGATTCTGTCCAAAATAAATAATAAATTAATGAATTTTTAAAAAATCTAGAAGGACAGGAACACTACAAGGCTATTAGTACAAAACACAAAACCTAAGTTATCAGGACAAAAGACAACCATGGCCAATATCAAATATTTTTCAAGGGAAACTAGGGTACTGATCAATAGACTATAAACAGGGAGTGAGATCTTGGGGGATCACTCTCTCATGGCCAAAAAACTTACACTGGAGAAACATGTGAACTAAAGATTTACTCACAGGTGCTAGAGAGGAACACAAACAGAAAAAACAGGGAACCACAGAACAAAGGAGCTGTACCAAACTGGGGGACACCTGAGAGAAAGTGAAGGCCTACAGAAAGGTTCCTGTCAGAGACATGATCCCTCACACAGCATGTCCAGAGGCGGGGTCTTGAGACTGATGACTCAAGAAGGCTTGACCTCATCAGTGGTTCACCTAGCTGATGGATTCACAACTTGACAGGTGTCTTAATGTGTTTCTGTCGCTGTGATAAAATACCCTGACCAAAGTAGCTTAAGGAAGAGTGTATTTTGGCTCACAGTTCTAGGGTACAGTTAACCACAGCAAAGTCATGATGGTAGGAGCGTGAGGCAGCTGGTCACACTGCATCTGCAGTCAGAAAACAGGAGGTAATGAATACTGCTGCTCAGTTCCTCCCAGTCCAAGACCCAGTCCATAAAATCATGCTGTCTATATTTAGGGTGCCACCGACCCAAATTTGCCTAATCTAGATAATCTCTCCCAGGTATGCCCAAAGGCTCATTTCCTGGACAATTTTAGGTACTATCAAGTGGAAAATCAGTATAAACCATCACTGGTGACCTTATTGAAAGATGGTATATACTTCCACAGGACCCAGTTGGAGGACCCAGTTGGAGGACCTAGGTCACTAGGGGCTCCCTTTGAAGGGTATGTCTTATCAAGAGGTAGAGGAAGGAAGATTAGAAGTTCAAGGCCATCCTCAGCTACATAGTTCAAGACCACTCTGGGCTAAATGAGACATCATCTTTAAAAAAAGAAAATTAAAATATAAGTTGGGCCTGGGGCTGGAGAGATGGCTCAGAGGTTAAGAGCATTGGCAGCTCTTCCAGAGGTCCTGAGTTTAATTCCCAGCAACCACATGGTGGCTCACACCCATCTATATAATGAAATCTGGTGCCCTCTTCTGGTATGCAGATAGATAGAACGCCATATACATAAAATAAGTAAATCCTTTTTTTTTAGATTTATTTATTTATTATGTACACAAAGTGGGCGCCAGATCTCATTACAGATGGTGGTGAGCCACCATGTGGGTGCTGGGAATTGAACTCAGGACCTCTGGAAGAGCAGTTGGTGCTCTTAACCTCTGAGCCATCTCTCCAGGCCCCAAAATAAATAAGTCTTAAGAAAAAAAAAAAAAAGTTGTGCCTGGAAGCTGAAAAGCAAAGACTGATTTTGAGACCAGCAAGAGGAAAATAGTGAGATCCTGTTACACAAAAACAAAATAGGTATAGCTCATTGGGAGAACACTTGCCTAGTATTTCTGAGGCATAGTATTTCATGTTCAGCACCACAAAAATATACAATGAAATTATACAATGAACTATGCAATGCAGGGGCCAGATGGCTCAGAGGTATAGTATATTGCTTTTCAGAAGGATCTGGGTTCAATTCCTAGCACCCACATAGCATCTCACAACCATCTATAACTCCCAATTCCAGGGAATTTGACACTCTCTTCTGGCCTCTGAGAGTACGTCATGCACAGATATACATACAGGCAAAACACCCATACAAATAAAATACAATAAATTTTTATTAAAAAACTCTACATGGTACAGTTAGTAAAAAATAGGAGTGTGAAGGGTAGATGGAGGGATCTCTCTGGACTCAAATGAAAGCCACACTCTTAAGCTTCCACAACGCCCTGAGCTTCCCTGACCAGGGAAGCATTATGCCCACTGGTTGCTCAGAAGGCAACCTTTGACCTACTTGAAAACTCTCATTCCGAGGAGATAACTGGAAACAGGGAGTTCATTTTTCTAAAGAACTTTCAAAAGCACTTGCTGCTGTTACTAGACTCATGACTATTACTAAACTCAGGGACAATCTATTGTACAACACCAAAGTCGATACCCCATATAATAGAATTGCAAGCTAGAAATACAGGTCTTGGCACACCATGACGTACAATACATCCACTGAACACACTGACTACAACTAACAAATAGGTAAGATAGGTAGTGGAGGGTGTGGGTATGAGTATGTGTATGTGACTAGATGCAAATGCATGTGCACATGCTGAGGCCAGAAGAGAATGAAAGGATGTCCTTTGACCTACATAATCACAAATACATGCACACCTACAAAATAAGAAAGTCATCCTTGGCTAATGAGTAAGTTCTAGGCTAGACTGGGATACATGAGACTCTGCCTCCAAAAAAATTAATTTTTGTATCCAATAAATCCTTATTCTGCGGGTTGGTGGTACACACCTTTAATCTCAGCACTAGGGAGGCAGAGGCAAGTGGATCTCAGTGAGTCTAGACCAGCCTGGTCTACAGAGCGTGTTCCAGGACAGCCAGGGCTACACTGAGAAACCCTGTCTCGAAAAAAACAAAAACAAAAACAATAAAAAATTAATAAATCCTTGGACTACTTTTCCCAGGTAGACTACCGAACAACAAACTAAAAGAAGGAACTACTGGGCTAGCAACATGGCTCAGCAAGTAAGACAGATAACTGAGTTAATCCCGCAACCCCCATAAGCAGCATGAATATGCCCACTCTCACACCTACAGATCAGAGAGAGGGACACACACACAACTTTGGAGAGTAGGGTTTGAGACAGGGTCTCACTATGTAGCCTTGGCTGGCCTGGTACTCACTATGTGGACCAGGTTGGCTTTGAACTCACAGATCTGCCTGCCTGTTTCCCGCCCCAAAGTGCTGGGATTAAAGGCCACCAAGCCTGGGATAAATGAGTATTTTTTTGAAGAAAGATTTATTTTGCTCAGTTTGTGAGGGATCAGGCCAGGGGAGCTTGGTGCACGTGCTTGGTCAGAGCATCACTGTGGCAGGAAGCAGAGCAACACAGTAACAACAAGCTAAGGCAAGACACAACCCCCACGAACATGCTCAATGGCCTTTCTTCAGTCAGGCCCCATCATGTTCCAATAGTTTACACAGACGTTGAATCCATCAATGGATCAAATCATTCATTAAGCTAAAGCCCTCATACTCTAATCCTTTCTGGAACCATCCTCACAGAAATACCCAGAGCTGTACTCATTAACTGACTGGACATCACTCAATCCAAGTAAGCTGACAGTCTCCCTTCAACTTTTCCTATACACAGCAGCTCATGAGGGATTTACGCTTGGCTTTATTTCCCTTAATACAACATCCACCATGTTCATCCATGTTGCCGCAAATGACAGAATTTTCTTCATTTTAAACCGATCTCCAGTCACTTTTAAGAATTCCAGTTTTAGTCAGGCGGTGGTGCGCACGCCTTTAATCCCAGCACTCAGGAGGCAGAGGCAAGTGAATCTCTCAGTTCGAGCCCAGTGTGGTCTACAGATTGAGTTCCAGGACAGCCAGGGCTACCCAGAGAAAAAGCCTGTGGCGGGGAGTGGGGTGGATTCCAGTTTTAAAAGAGCACAGGCTGTATTATAAGCTTCTCCAGCATTTAGCTCAAATGACCTTGCAGACCAAGGAAAGCAAGGTACTGCTAATGGTCCCTGACAAGGACCAGAGGAAACTCAATGCACAGTTTTCAGGGAATATGGACCAAATCTGTGACACTTTCTGGATGAAGCTACTCTCAAAAGGAAGAACATCTTAGCCCTGGCATATGATAAAGGCTGAACAACTACAAACTATCAATATACCAAATGGCTGGAATTTCCTAAAGTTATTGAGTCATCTGATCCACCAAGCCATATGTTTGGGCATGTAACAACAATCTGCCATCAAACAGGAACACTACAGCAAACACTGCACTCAAGCTGGGTGTGGTAGTGGTGTACACCTATAATTCCAGGACTTAGGAGGCTGAGGCACGAGAATCAACACCAGCATAATGATTATACCAAGACAAAGAAGACACTGAATGGGCTGATGATGTGAATCAATGGGTAGCATGCTTGGCTAGCATACATGAAGCCTGTGTCCCTTCCCTAGCACTACATAAAACCAGAGATAGGAGCACCTACCTTTGTACTCAATACTACGAAGGTAGAGGCAGGAGAATCAGGGACTGAAAGTCATCCTTAGTATTCAAGGCTGGCACAGGTTACATGAGACCCAATCTCCTCCAAAAAGGAAGGAAGAAAAATTACAAAATCCTAAGGTCTGTCAACTCCAGTGAACACAAGTAAACTATAAGAACTTGCAGCAAGACCTTGTGGTCGACTAGTTCAACACTGGTTTCAGTTGCATTGTTCCCAAACATAGGACAAGACCTACTTTACAAATGAACCTGCACGACTTATCAGCACCACCTGAAAGGCCAGCAGAGGCATCAAGTTCTATGGTCTCCCTGAACTCTGAAGATTAGTATTTATGGAATATCATCCCAGTGAAGAGAGCTGAGAAGCAGGCAAAGCATTTGCCATGCAAGCATGAAGACCTCACTTCAAATCCCCAGAAACCATGCAAAACCCAGAAGCAGCAGAAGCATAGATGTCTGCAAACAAGGGTGCCTACAGGAAGGTGGGAAGTAGAAACAGAAGCAGCCCAGAAATGCCAAAGTCTGTTGGACATAGTGGAAAAACAGACTCAAAACAAGGTAGAAGGCAAGGACCCACATCTGAGGTTGCCCCATTTCCACATTCATAAACACACACTCACAAACCCCATATACATACATACATATACACAGAGAATTTTTAAAAGCAAAATGAATGAATAAAATGTGTAGTTTAAAAAGAATCATCTCAGTAAAGAACCTCAAACAGTGTGTTTGCTGTCTGCCTTGCCAGGAGACCTATACACTAACTCACAAGGAGTTGCCAATCATTTGTCTTGACAGTCAAGGATGTACAAAGACAAGAATGGTGACAAGGACATCTGTATGGGCATTGGGGCACACACTTGTAACCCCAACCACTTGGAGAGCTAAGGAATTCCAGGTCACCCTGGGCAACACAGTGAAACTGTCTTTGTCTCTCTTTCCATCTCTCTTCCTGTCTGTCTCTCTCTCTTTCTGTCTCTGCCTGCCTCTCTCTCTCTCTCTCTCTCTCTCTCTCTCTCACACACACACACACACACACACACACACACACACACACACACACTGGATTACCTTGTGTGAAAGGATACCAAGGTATCAAGGTATTTGTGACATGCCTGAATCCCATCACAGGTAATCTAAGAGAATACGATCATTGCTCCAGGGATGCACTCAGTGGTATAGAGTGCTCATCTAGAAAGTTCAAGGCCTGGGTTACCCTCAGCCTAGGGTAAAAAGGTGACTTATCAGAGTTGTTTGCAGTGTATCTTGGAATTTCTCCTTCTACTCAAATTAGCCCTTCACCTCCCCGAAAGTGTCCAGAGTAACTGAGCTCTTGGGACTCTTGATGAACATTGGCACACCCAGGGGGCTAGAATTACTCCATGGGTAACAGCCAGAAATTTCCTCTGCCAAGATGAACTGCCAAAAGGACCTGAAGGGAGCAGGCAGCTTGAAAATGTCCTTATCATCTTTTGTATGTCCACTTGGAGATCCCAAGGAGCTGGCGGGTCCGCTGACAAAGCTTAAACAGTTCTGGGCTAGGGAGATGGATCCGCAGGCAAAGGTGCTTGCTGCAAAGCCTAATGACCTCTCTGGGACCCACAAAGAGAGAAATGACTCCTTAAAGTTGTCCTCTGACCTCTACAGGTAAGCTGAAGCACATCCTCCCTACATACAAAAATAAAATCTAATTCTATAAAACAGTAAGAGTTCTTAATACTAAGTCAATCAGGACACGCATACATTGCTGACTGAGTAGGTTATGGGAGAAACAATTTCAAAAACTACTGGCAACATCCATGAGATTCTTGTGTCCACACACTATAAAAGGTATGCTCCTGTGCATAAAATGAAAGCAAATGCCTTTGCTACCACTACAATTTGCAAGTTGCAAACTGGGAAAAAATAAAATAAAATATATATATATAATATATAAAAATATATATATATATGGATCAACAGAATAGGTGGGCTATGGTAAAACACTGAAATTCTCTGCAGTAAAAAGAAAAAGTCAAAGGCAGGACAAGAATGTACATGAACAGATGGATACACCTACAAACACATTTGTCTCTTGTTTTTCATATGTATGTCTCTGTGGTTTGCATATGTATATTCATGTTCACCTGTGGGACACTGTATCAGTCAGGGCTCTCTAGAGGAACAGAACTTACAGAATGAATATAAGCAGAAGGTGTGGCCCAGATTAAAGGGAAAGCTTTCCTCCCCAAAAGATCTGGATTAAAGGTATATCTTCCCACCTCAAAAGAGCCATATTAAAAGTGGGTCTTCCCACTTTAAGTGATTTAATTAAGAAAGTATCCCTTGGAGCTGGAAAGATGGCTCAGTGGTTAAGAGGGGACCTGGATTCAATTCCCAGCACCCACATGGCAGCTCATAACTGTCTTTAACTCCAGTGCCAGGGGATCTGACACCCTCACACAGTCACACATGCAGGCAAAACACCAATGCACATAAAATAAAATTAAGTAAGTAATTATTTTTAAGAAAGAAAGAGAGGGGGAGAGGGACGGAGGGAGGAAAGGTGGGGGGAAGGGAGAGAGAGAGGAGAAAGAAATCCCTCACAGGTACACCCAGCAGCTTGGGTTTTAGTCAATTCCAGATGTAGTTGACAACCAAGAAGTGCCATCACAAGCACACATGTAGGTGCAGGTGTGCATGTTAATGACGAGGCCTGAACTTGATTATAAAGAGTCTTCCTCGGTTGCTCTCCATCTTATTGAGAGCTTGCCGATTCAGCTAGTCTAACTAGCCAGCTTACTCAACAGATCCTTTATCTCTGCCTCCTGAGTGCTAAAATTATAGACTGGCTGCCACACCCACCCAACATTTATGTGGGCTCTAGAGATCCAAACTCCATTCTCCAGAATCCAGAAAGGGCTTTAACTACTGAGCCATCTCCCCAGCCCAAGACTCTGTGTTCTAGTACACAGTAGATGTCCCTGGGGTCCCTGGGCAATTGGTTCCAGGTGCCATGTAGATCCCAAAATATGCAGATGATTAAATCCCTTATGTAAAAAAAAAATCACAGTGTTTGTGTATTACTTATATACTTCTTGATATATCATCACCAGATTACTCACAATATCTAATACAGGTTTGAGAATGTAGCTCAGTTGGCAGAGCTTGCCTAGCATGCATGAGGCCCTCGGTTCAATCCCTGGCATGGCACAGCATAAACTAGGTATTGGCACATGCCTGTAACCTCAGCATTAGGAAGTGTAGACAGAAGATTAGGAGTTTAAGATTACCCTTAGATATTGAGTTCAAGGCAAGCCTGGGCAACATGAGAGCCTGACTCAAAAAACAAAACAAAAAGCCCCAATATAATAATATACAAGCTATGTGGTTGTTACACTACATTGTTAAGAAAAGAGTGGTGCCGGGCAGCAGTGGTGCACTCCTTTAATCCCAGCACTGGGGAGGCAGAGGCAGTCGGATTTGTGAGTTCAAGGACAGCCTGGTCTACAGATAGAGCTCCAGGACAGCCAGGACTGTTGCATAGAGAAACCCTGTCTGGAAAAATCAAAAAAAAAAAAAAAGAAAAAAAAAAAAGAAAAAGAAGAAGAAGGAGGAGGAGGAGAAGGAGGAGGAGAAGAAAATGGTAAAAGTCTATACATGTACAATATTGATGCAATCACTGAGTCAGGTAAAGATAGGATGCAGCTGTAATACCAGCATTTAGGAGGCTGAGATGAGAGGAGTACAAGTTCAAGGCTAGCCTATACTACACAGTGAGTTTCAGAACAGCCTCAGCTACATACATAGTGAGACTATCCTTGCACCCCCACCCCACCCCAAAAAACACCAGTGGGTGTGGTGATGTAAGCTTGTAGGCCAGCAGATAGGAAGAGGACAGTGAATTTGAGGCTATTTTGAGCTACAGAGCAAAACTCCCTCTCAAAAAA
Source organism: Peromyscus eremicus (assembly GCF_949786415.1). Classification (NCBI taxonomy): domain Eukaryota; kingdom Metazoa; phylum Chordata; class Mammalia; order Rodentia; family Cricetidae; genus Peromyscus; species Peromyscus eremicus. Next base: position 16,301,786 of record NC_081422.1, read on the forward strand.
AAGATGCAACAAATGCCTACATAATACATGTCAGAACAATGTAACCCTTTCTTCTAATACAGTAGGCTGAGTCAGGACTTTACAGAGAACAGATGAGTACATGTGAAATTGGTTCTACACAAAAAATTTTTGCCTTCAGTTCCATTTCAGACTCAAGGGAAAGCATTCCTCAGAAGACACTGGAAATGAGACTGTCACCGGGTCATTTGAGCTTTGTCTAGCAACAGATACCTAATCAAAAGGCAAGGGGACACTAAACAATCCATGGGCTAGAGTAATTGTTCCCCACTACCAAAGAGAAAGTGAGATACGAGGATACATTCAAGATAAAAAGGAAGTCTGGAGTCTCATATACTTCTATGATGCATAAAGTTAACAGAAAGTTACAACTGAAAATAAAACAAAAGGAAAGGACTACAGAGATGGCTCAGTGGATAAGAGTGTGCACTGCTCTCAGAGAATCAGTCAATTCCCAGCAGCCATGTTGGCAGCTCACAATTGCTTATAACTCCAATTCCAGGGAGATCCAACTCCTCTGGCCTTTGGACGAACACACACACACACACACACACACACACACACACACACACACACACCTAAACACCAATAAAAAGGAGAGAGAAAAGAAGAGAATGAAGGGTATTCTGTCAGATATATAACCCAGCACAATATTCTTGCTGAAGGAAATATGGGAACAATACCTGAAAAAGCAACCATGAGGGAGGGAAAAAAAAAGGTAAAGGCCAGGGGTAGCGGCACACATCTGCAGTTATAACAATTGGGAATTTGAGGGAGGAGGATAGGGAATTCAAGGCCAGCCTAGGCTATAAGTGTGAGGCCAGCCTAAGCTACATGAGAAGAGTGGCAGTCCTTTTCTATTGGATTGTAATAACTGTGTCCAAGCATTCAATCTCTTTTCCATTTTTCTCTGCAAACACTGGAGATTAAATTTGTTTTATTCTTCTCCTTTTGAAACCAAATCTCATTATATAGCCCACATTGACCTTATACTCACAATCCTACCATTACCAAGTTCAGCTTCTAATTCAGCTCCCTCTACCCTTTCTGGTATTGGGGATGGAACCTAAGGCCTCACATATGCTACCACTGAGATAGCCAACCCTCTTTTTTACTTATTTTGAGAAAAGGTCTCACTAAGTTGACTAGACTGGCATTGAATTCACTTTATAACCCTTAATGGCCTTGACTTTTCAATCTTCTTACCCTTCTTCCCAGTAGCTGGGATTACAGGTCTGAGTCACCAGTCCCAGCTCTAATATAATCTTCGGGGTAACAATACTATTCACTCAGAATGTGTCTAAATATGAGGATTAATGAATATGGTTTGTGATAGTGACATCACGTCTATGTCTATGAGGGACTGTTTCTCCTCACTCTGGGGAAGAGTTACAATTTCCTTTGTATTCTCTTAGCTAGACTATAAACTTGTTTAATTACTATTACAAACGTCAAATACATGCAAAAGAGCTGAGCAACCACACTGTGGACTGCAGTATGCCTCAAGTTCTCCTTCAATACATGCTACATAACACAACACTAGTTTTTTTCCTCTTTCACCTTTGCTACTTGCTATGTAGCTCAGGCTAGTCCTGAGTTGCACCTGCCTGTCTTCCCGGTGCTATGACGTGTCCATCAACATACTCAGTCATGTGACATGTTAAGCCAGTAAATGTGTTAAAACTTGTTAGGCACTAATTAGTAAGTATACGCATGTTCTTCTTTTATTTTTTTAAACAAGTGTTTTCTGATGAAGTCAAATCCATGATTTGACAGGGGCAGGCATGCTTGTGTGGAGGACAGAAATGCAGCTCAGTGGTACAGCACTTGTTTAGCATTCACAAGGCCCTGGATTCCAAGGGTAGGAAAAGGAGAAGATGGCAGAGAAATTCATCTGTGTGTGGTATCTAGCATTGATTTACCCCTCCAATTTACTGTAAGACAAGTATCCTGTCTCTACCTACTAAGTACCAGAATTACAGGAATGTATGCTATAGTCAAGTGTATGCAGAACCAGAGCTAGAACCCAGGGCTTTCTACATACTAGGCAAGCACTCTGCCAGCTGAACCATATCCCCAGCCCTCGCAGTTGTTTCTAACTGAATACAATTTTAGACAATAATTGTCAATACTTTCAATAATATTCACATTTAAATAATATTTAAATAGCTTTTACTTTTATACTAATACTATAATATCAGAACATCCACATCAAACACTTAGCAGACGCTACTAATAGTTCAAATTATTTCTCCACTAACTTCTGTCACCAGTGTTATACGTACAGCCTTACTAACTGCATGGTAACAACTCCTCATTAATTTTTCTGTTCAGTTGGTTGGGTTTTCTGAGACAAGGTCTCATGTAGCTTAGGTTTACTTGGAACTCAGTATGTCACTCAGGTTGGCCTAGAACTCAAGATCCTCCTGCTTCCCCTCCGAAATACTGGGATTACAGGTGTTCACTACCATGCCTAGCTTTCTCTCATTTTTTTTGACTCCTCTGACACCATCAATTTTTAATCTATGTCCCTTAAAGGGCGAATATAGAAGAAAACATGAATGTTGTCAAGCCAAAGTATCCCTTGACATTTTCAGCTACACCATACTGGCAGGGGAGCCTTCTGGTCATTATCCCTGGAGTGGTTCCAACTCATGTCACTATCTGTTAAGCAGTCACACGGGACCAGTTCCTCCTGTAAGAACTAGAACATTCCCCCAGGGAAACTGAGTCCTAGTTTGGATATGGGAAACCCAAGGCAGTCTAAAAACCACTCAAAGAGGCTCTGACTGTTCAGGAACAAAAACATTTCCTAAGATTAATAATTAGCATAGGTGAATTTTCTATCCTGTTTTGTCTCGCTATTGTGATTATTTTATTTTATAGGTATGAGTGTTTTGCATGTTATATCTGTGTACCACTTGCATGCCTGGTGCACATGGAGGCCAGAAGAGGGCACTGGATTCCCCTGGAACTGGAGTTACAGATGGTTGTAAGGTGCCATGTGAGTGCTAGAAACCGAACCCAGGTCCTCTGCAAGAGCAACCAGTATTCTTAATCACTGAGCCCCCTTGTTTATTTAGATAGGGTCTTGCTATATACCTTTGACTGGCCTCAACCTGGCAGCAATCCTCCTGCCTCTGTTTCTACCACCCAATTACTGGGATAAGAGTTTGTGTACCACCAAAGAAAATGAGTGAAATTACTGTCAAGCCTTGGATTAACTCTTGAGGCTCTCCTCTTGCACTGTACAAATATAATTAGTCACTGCTTACCATGCTCTCTCTACCTCCCACATCCTTCTCTTTCAACATGGTTATTCCTATACCCTGTCATTTAGTCTCGACTTACAACTCACTTCTCTTGAGAATGAATATGATCAAAATACATTATATGAATGTATTAAAATGTCATAATGAAACCCATTATTTTGTACAATGAATATATTCAAATTAAAGAGTATATGGAACCATTATGCTGGAAGGGAGAAGAATAAGAGGAGAAGGAAGAAAAGGAGGAAGAGAAGCACGAAGCCCAGAGAGATGGCTGAATGTATAAAGGCATTTGCCACCAAGCCCAAAGACCTAAAGTTTCCTGAGTTCTAGTCCCAGGATCCACAAGATGGAAGAAAAGAATGGACTCCAGTGGGTTGTCCTCTGACCTCACACACACCACAGAACACACATGTACTCATGTGGACAAAATAAAATGTAGCTTAAGACTAAAAGACTAGGGGTGTAACTCAATGACAGAGCACTTACCATGTCTAATGCTGTAGGTTCAGCACCCCCTCCAGTCTTTCTGTCTCTCTGTCTTTCTCTCTCTCTCTCTCTCTCTCTCTCTCTCTCTCTCACACACACACACACACACACACACTCACTTTTATTTCCTTCATGTATTCTCATATACCAATAGAATGTATTAACTCAGTAACTCAATAGAGTATATTAACTTCCAAAACTCTGATCAATTTGTAATATATTTATTCTGGGTTTTAAGAACAAGCTTAGGCTGGATTTCTTTCACTACCTCTCCCTTCCTTTGCAGAGCTGAGGATGAAACCCAAGGCCTCAAATATTCTAGGCAAGAGCTCTACCACTTCACTCACTCAGCCATCAAAGCATCAAAGTCTACAGAAAAAAAATTTTTTTTTTAAATGGGGAAAAATTTTAAATGGACAAAAATGCCAATAAAAACAAGCCATCAAAATATACACAGAAATGGGGGAAATGCCTCCTGAAAAAGTTAGTATAACAAACAACACGACTGCTCTAGGTTCAAAGATTCTAAAAGACATCTGAAATTTTCATGTAAGGACCTTAAAGAGGGAATTGAAGTGATGAACGGCTTGTCGGTTAACAGTAGGTACTGCTCTTCCAGAACCTGAGATCTGGTTCCCAACACCACACCAGGTGGCTCACAACCTCCTGTAGCTCCAGCTCCAAGGACCCCATGCCCTTTTCTGATGTCCCAGAGCAGTGCACTCGAAGGCATAAACCCACACCCCATACCTAAATATCAAATTTTTAAAAATATGTTAAAAAAAACAACAACAAAAATGTCTTAAAGAGGTCTGGGCTTATAGCTTAGTGGTAGAGAGCTTACCCAACAAGCACAAAGCCCTACATTCAATTGCCACTATCACAAAAACAAAACAAAGAAACTTTGAAGAGATCTTAGATGCAAAAACACTCAATTTTATAACAAAGAAGAATTCTGATTTCACACAAAGAAGCTATTAGATAACATTATTGTTTTTAGTTATCTTGGTTGAAACTTTACTATTAAGGTCTTACTGGGTGAATATCTTAATTTTTTAGAAGATGTATTACCCATTCTGTAAAGTATCGTGCCTGAAACTCTCAACTTATTTCAAATAGTTCACCATAAAACGTTATTTTACTTTCCCTTGGAAAAAGCCAATCAGTACTAACCTAACAAAGCCTCCATTTTTTAAAGTCTGCAAGAAGGCACAGGCCTCCAACGTTCAGACAATAGCTAACTATTTGGGCTGGGGTGTAGCTCAGCAGGAGAGTACTTAGCATCATGAGGTCCCGAGTTGCATCCCCAGCATCAAATGAGAGTAACTTGGTATCCTTACTTTTCTTCGACACAAAGGGACCCGTGTAGGGTCTATGTACGTTTATATTTACATACAGATAGACGCATCCTGCAGAAGGGTTTAAAAAAAGCTATCTTTTTTAAAAAATCAGAATGCAGTGTGTCTCAGGTAAACAGATGTCCCACGAAAGCTAAATTTTCGGATAAAACATTCCTTTCCACACACACACACATACACCCACACACAAAGAAAAAGAACGAGGAAAGGGCTGTCCTCACCCACCTTTCGGCCAAAGCTCGGCTGCAGCAAACAGAATCGCCCGGTCCGAGAATGGAAGATGCAGCGTCCCAATGTGATGCCAATGGCGGAAAGTCTATTCTTTCTGGGAGGGGGACTGGGGAGAACAATTCCACAAAGGTTACTTTGCACGGGCTTTAGAAGAAAGGTGGATGCAAACAGCTCCGGGCTGAGTCGTGATGCGCACTCGGGGCCGCGGCACCTGGAAAGGCTGCAGAACCCCGAGGACGCGCGGCCCCGCGAGCAGAGCTCGGCCCGCCCCGCCGAGGCCTACCTAGTCCTCTCCCTCCCGGTGCCGGCCCCCGCACCCCCTCACCGAATCCTCACCGAGCTGAGTGGAGAGCCCTCGGACAAACGCCGAGAAGGTCTCAGCGCTCCGAGAAAAAAAGGGGGGCAGTCGGCGTGACGTCACTTCCGCTTCCGGCTCGGAGCTATCGGCCACGTTGGAGCCCTTCAGGCCAGGGAGAAAAGCTTGTTTGTTCCCGCGTCTGGGCGGTTGCACCCTTCTTCGGGTGGGCTCGTAAGGGGAGTAGAGACTGGAAAAGAGCCGAGAGGTCGAGGTCAGAAGCGAGGCCTTGAAGGGCAGGCAGCGCGGGGCGGGCTGAGGGGCGGGACCAGGCCCGGGTGCGCCGCCGTTGATGGCGGACCGGTGGGGCGAGGATGGGGGTGGGGACGCCCCGATGGAGATGCTGCTGACAAAAGCTTTTCTGTCGGGCCTCTCCCTCACGCCCGCGGTGCCCTTAGCCATGTTGCATAATCTGCCAACCCAGGAAAAATGATCCGTCTGGTCCCTTCAGTCACGGCCGTCTCCAGACACCTTTTTGCGGACGTGTCTTTGTGTGCCTCTGGACACCGTGCCGACACCTCGGTCGTTGATTCTGATGTGGTTTTACAATAAAGGCACAACCCCCACCACCACCCAGGGCTCAATTTGTAAAGCCCCTGCCTAGCATGCACGAAGCCCTGGAATCCATCTCCAGCACCGTGAGATGGTGCCCGCCTGTCATCTCAGTGCTTGGGAGATGGAGACGAGAGGTTCAAGGCCAGCCTCCGCTACATAGTAAATTCGAAGCAAGCCTGGGATACATGAAACCCTGTCTCCGAAACAAAATAAAAATGGTCTTTCTGTAAATTCTGAGTCTTTTGAATTTTCTCTGTTTCCTTTCCCCCTCCATCTAATGTGGCTTGTTTGGGGTTTGGAGCGCGGGGGGAGTGTGTGTGTGTGTTCCCCATTGAGTCAGGGTATTTTGTAGTCCAGGCAGGATCTACTATGTAGCCCAGGCTGGCCTCTAACTCCCTAGGCTGCCAAAGGTTAACTCTGAACTTCTGAGTCTCCTGCCTCCTCCTCTGAAGTATTAAAACAGGCATGCCCATGTTGGGATTAATAAAGTACAAGGGTATTAGTGTATGTTATTCAAGAAGTTTGCCAACAGAGCTTCATCCTCTACCTCAAGTGTTAAGTTTTCTATTTCTTGGAATTTACCAAATAAATCAGCCTTTCCTACTTTACAAAAGTAATACTGATAACATGCATTCTAAAATTGTGCCTCAAGGCTTTTCTGGGTATCACTGAGTTTTCGTTGGGTGGCCTTTGGGGAGTTACTGTGAACACTAATTTATAGGCTTTTTTTTTCTAATCATTATTCACTAGGGCTGAGAATACAGTTTGGTGGCTGAGTACTTGCCTAGTACACTCAAGTCTAAGTTCAGTCTCCACTGCTGCACATGGTTTTTTTTTTTTGGTAAGTTTTTTGGAAGCTGAGGAGGCCTCACCCATAAGGGCACTTGCTGCTCCTTCTGAGGACCAGAATTCAGTTGCTAGCACCTACTTGATATGGCTCAAATTGCCTTTAACTCCAACTCCAGCAGACTTGGTGCCCTCTTCTGGTGTCTGCAGGCACTCACACTCACATGCACATAAACACAACTAAATAATAAAAATATGAATCTTAAAAAGTTATTCATAGACATTCCTGCAATCCCAACACACTCCAGAGACTGAAGCAGGAGGATCAAGAGTTGGAGGCCAGTCTGGGATGTATAGTGAGTTCAAAACCAGCCTGAACTACTGGATTGTACTAATTTGTATCACCAGCATCTCAGGGCACAATAAATGCCTCATTCTTGAATGAATAAATAAGTGAAATATAGGACACCGAGAAGAAAATTCGCTCAAGACTACTCTTTTGAATTCTGAGGACGTGTCTCAAGGGAAGCTGTGTACTTGAAAACTGCTGTATTAAAGCAGAGCTCTTGGAGGCCAGCCTCAACTACATAGTGAAACCCTGTCTATAAAAAAATAATAAAATTGTATCTGTATGTTAACAAATTTAGCTTACAGATATGTTGAATTGGCAACTCTTTTGCTGTTCTCTTCCATCTTTTCTGTATACAATGATGAGTTTGTAGGAAGAAGTCTGTATTTGTAAAGAATATTTGGGTTTCATGAAATTTTAGATAATGTGAGGCCCTAATATTTTTTTTCTGATTTTTAGTGGTGGTGGTGGTCTGCATGTGCATGGGCATGTGTGTGACAGGAAGAGCAGGCATGTACGTGGCAATGTATGGAGGTCAGAGGAGAACTTTCAGGAGTCGATTATCTATCTTCTCATAGGTTTCAGGAATGGAAGTCAGCAACGGAAATCATCTCTTTCACCCCTGAGCCAGCTTGCTGGCCCAAATAGCTTACTTTTTTAGAGACAATTTAGCAACTTGTGTACTTTCTATTTTTGGAATAATTCAGAGTAAAACTAGGTCAGGCATAGAGGCATTCACCTTTAATCCAGCACTCAGGAGGCAAATATAGGTGGATCTCTGTGAGTTCAAAGCCAGCCATCGATACAGATTTCAGAACAAAACAAAAGACAAAACTACTGTCTTATATGTGGATCCTAGCTTTGTGTGTGTGTGTGTGTGTGTGTGTGTGTGTGTGTGTGTGTGTGTGTAAGTCATGAACCTAGAAAGGGGATCATGAATGGGGTGGGAGGAGAGGTTTTAAGGAAATAGGAGTTGGGCTGGAGAGATGGCTCACTGGTTAAGAGCCCTGGTTTAATTCCTAACACATACATGGTGGCCCACAACTGTCTGTAACTTCAGCTCCAAAGATACCTGACACCCTCTTTTAGCCTCCATGGGCACCAGACATGCATATAATGCCCAGAAATACATGCAGGAAAAATACCCATACCTATACAAAAAAAAAAATTTTAAGAGGTAGAAGTAGAGGCGTTAAGCTGGAAGTGGGTAAGAGGGTACATTTTGAAGAGGTGAGAATTGCAGAAATGAATGGGGGAGGACAGTCAACCAAAACAAGGTATATATGAAAATGTCACAACGAAACCTATTACTTTGCTTACTAAAAAAAACACATGAAAGGGGCTAGAAAGATGGTTCAGCAGTGAAGAGTATTTGAATCTCTTCCTAAGGACATGAGTTTGCATCCCAGCGTCCATGTTGGGCAGGTCACAACCATCTATAACTGCAGCTCCAGAGGGTCTAACCCCAGGAGCTGTTCTGATTCAGTGCAGACAGGAGGCAGATCACCCCTATTTCTGTAAATACGTTTTAAACGAGGTTGTTGTTCTTGAAAATGTGTGCCTATGTTTATCACCTTTTAGTTTTGTAAAGACAGGTTGTACCTGGCTCAATATTTGGCCAAGCTAGCAAAATGATAAGTGTTGGTTTTTGTTTAAAGATATTTTGATGTAAAAGTAGGGGAAAAAACATATTTGACATATTTGCCAGAGGTTAACATTGGGGGATGGGAAAAACTTATTAGTGTGGAAAAAGTGCTTGGTTTTGATATATAAATAAAGACAGCTGGAGCTATTTGGGGCCGGTCACTTGTGTGAAACTCATTTGGTGTTCGGACAGTTCATTTCTTCGCAACAACACCCCTTTCCCATCTCAGGACCTGAACCTGAACCGAGGCTGGACCCCAGTAATAATGTATTTGCTATTATATGATATATGATATACTTAATATTGTATAGTATATTGTGCATTAGTTTGTATGATATATTTGATATTAATATATATGGGCTGGGGAGATGGCTCAATTGTCTAAGAGCACAGGCTACTCCTCCAGAGGACCCAGGTTTGATTTCTAGCACCTACCATGACTGATCACAGCTATCTATAACTCCAGTTCCAGGGACCCTTCACAGGCACCAGGAAAGATACGGTTGCACAGCTGTTTTGCACAAGCAAAACACTCATACACATAATAAAATAATAAAATTTTAATATATATGTATATAAAGGCCTATCAATGTTGATTGGTTATGTTTTTGTTGCTGTAATAAAACACATGACCAAAAACAACTTACAAAAGGAAGAGTTTATTTGGACTTATGTTTCCCATGGGATGAGAGTCCATCATGGTTTAAAAAAAAAAACCATAGCTGCAGGCAGGCATGGCAGCTGAAGCAGGAAGCTGAGAGATCATGTCCCAACCCCAAGCTAGTGAACTAGAGATGGGGTGAGGCCTCAAACTTTCAAAGCCCACCCCCAGTGACATCTTTCCTCCAGCAAAGCCTCATGTCCCCATGACCTCTCCAAACAGCCACCAGCTGGGGACCATGTGTTCAAACCCCTGAGCCTATGGGAGACATTCTCTTTCAAACAACTACAATTGTTAATGGTAATTTTTTCTACTTGTTTGAGACAAAGCCTTACGTAGCCAAGATGGCCTCAAACTCCCTAAGTAGGCATAGTAAGAGCCCTAACTCGAGAAAGAAAAAGGAAAACAAAGAGTTGGGAGCAGGGGGATGGTGGCACATGCCTTTGATCCCGGAAGAGGGAGAGGCAGGGGGATCTCTGTGAGTTCAAGGCCAGCCTGCTCTACAGAGAGTTCAATTCTACCCAAGGAAAGGTGGAAAGTGAGATGTGACCCTACAAAGTTGCCTTCTGACCTCCACTAGAGCACCACAGTAACTGGGTACCCACATGTACACATCATACACACAAATAATTAAAAGAAAAATTAAAGGTTTTTAAAGCCAGGCATGGTGGTGCATGTCTTCAATTCCAGTGCTCAGGAGGCAGAAACAGTGGAATCTCTGTGAGTTTGCGGCCAGCCTGGACTACATAGGCAGAAAAATTTGGTTGGTTTTTTGTTTGTTTGTTTGTTTGTTTGTTTGATGTTTTGTTTTGTTTCAGTAAGGGGCAGGGCTATAATGATGGCTTTGTTGTTAAAGAGCATTTGCTACTCTTCCAGAGGATACAAGTTTGATTCCCAGCACCCACATCTGATGATTCACAACTGTCTTAGGGTTTTTTATTGCTGTGAAGAGACACCATGACCATGGCAACTCTTGTAAAGGAAAACATTTAATTGAGGTGGCTCCCTTACAGTTTCAGAGGTTCAGTCCATTATCATCAGGATGGGTAACATGGCAGCATGCAGGCAGATGTGGTTCTGGAGCTGAGAGGCCTACATCTTGACTCAGAGGCAACAGGAAGTCAACTGACTGCCACACTGAAGCTTGAGATAAGAGAGACCTCAAAGCCTGCCCCCACAGTGACACACTTCCTCCAAAAAGGCCACACCTCCTAATAATGCCACTTCCTTTGGGGGCCATTTTCTTTCAAACCACCACAACAACCAACTGTAGCTCCAGCTCCAGTGAATCTCTTCTGGTCCTCGTGGCCACCTGCACTCTTGTGCATATACCCACCATATATACAAAAATAAATTTTTTTTTTAAGTGAAGAGCTGAAGATGTGGAGCACTTATCTAACATGCAGAAGTGTCTGGATTTGTTCCTCTGTCCCCATACATAAAAAAGGAACAGGGTGAATTAGGGTTTTCCCTAAAGGAACAGAACTTATGAAACAAATAGAGATGATAGATAGATAGATAGATAGATAGATAGATAGATAGACAGATAGATAGATAAATATTTACTGTTGCTATAATAAACCACCATGATCAAGACAAGAAAGAATATATTTGGGCTTAGAGTTACAGAGAGTTCGAATCAATAATGGCAGGGGTTTGAATCAATAATGGCAGGGACAGCATTGCAGCAGGGGGCAGGCGTGGCGGCAGGAACAGGAAGTTGAGAACTCACATGTGGAACCACAAGCACAAAACTAACTGAAAATGACCAATTCTTTAAACTTTTCAGTCCTACCTCCAGTGACATGCTTCCTCCAACAAGGCCATACCTCCTAAACTGCTGTGGGATGTCTTTCTGTACACTATGAATATGTGTTGCTCTGACTGGTTGATAAATAAAGCTGTCTGGCCTATGGCAAGTCAGGTTATAGCTAGGTGGGAAATTGATGAGAGAGACAGGAAGAAGAAAGGCAGAGGGGAGAGACGGCAGTACCGCCAGGAGAAGCAAGATGTGAAAGTACCCATAAGCCACAGCCACGTGGCAACTATAGATTAATAGAAATGGGTCAAGTTATAAGAGCCAGCTAGCAAGAAGCCTGCCATAGGCCATGCGGTTGGTGATTAATATTAAGCCTCTGAGTGATTATTTTATAAGTGGCTGTGGGACCTTGGGGCTGGGCGAGACCGGAGAAACCTTCTGGCTCACTAAACCTCCCCAAACAGCACCACCAACAGGGACCAAGTATTCAAATGTGAGAGCCCATTAGTGACATTCTCATTCAAACCCCTACAATATATGAAAAGGAGATTCTTATGTTGGCCTACAGGCTGCAGTTTGGGTAGCCCAACAATGTTTGTCTCGTGTTAGAAAGGGCAAGAATCCAGTGGTTAATCTGTCCACAAGGCTTGGATAGCTCATCAGTCACCAGATTTGGCACTGGAGTCCTGAAGGATACCTGGAGAGCTGCTAATCTTCAATCTAGGTTGGAATCCCAAAGAAATTGGTTCTAGTGCTAATGAAGAAATGCCTCAGCAACAGAACAGATTGGCTCACTAGCAACAGTGAGCCAAGCAGGCAAAAAGCGGTTTCCTTCTCCCATGTCCTTTTATCTGGGTACCACAGAAGATGCTGCCCAGATTTAGGGTGGGTCTTCCTGCTTCAGATAATCTGGTCAAGAAAATCCCTCGCAAGAGTGTCCAGCAGTTTAAGTGTTAGTTGATTCCAGATGTAATCAAGTTGACAAGATTAGCCATCATGGGCTGCTAGGGAAATGACTCTACTGTAAATATTTGCCATGCAAGCATAAAGACTTGAATTATTATCTTTAGAAGCCAAACTCAGGAGCATGATATAGCATCTATAATCCCAGCACTCCTACAGCAATATATAATGTGGAGACAGGAAACTTCTAGGAAAGTCACAGGCCAGTTATCCTGGTATAAGCAGCAGTAAACAAGATACCTTGTCTCAAATAAGTTAAAAAGCAAGATACTTAAGGTATCTACTGACCTTCACGTGGTTGTCCTGACAGGTGTGGGTCCACACTCATACACATGCACACTGTTTTGTATGGTGGATGATCCTCAGTAGTGGCACTTTCTGTTCTGAGTGAGTGAGTTTATTGACTATACAGCAAGCAGGAAAACAAGAATAAGCCAGCAGCAGAAAGATAGTAGAGCATCGTATCAGACACTGCCCCCAGCAGAAAGTTCAAGATAGGGTGCAGGCAGTCAGCCAGGCCACTGGTGGATAAAGAGGGTCTCAGGGCATATCCTAAATAACACTTCCCAGTTAGCCATTCCCATCACAGGCATTTTATATCATAAGATAAATCAGTCTTTTGCTTTGGGAAGATACTTGGAAATAGTTTACCTCCCAGCTGTGTTCAAGGACATAATGTTATTATTCTGCCAATTTTCTCTACTTTTTCAACATGATATTTTCATTCTTGGCCTTGTCTCCATTTTCTCACAGGGCCAGGGGCAGGGCAGTCCATCCCTGGACAGGAGGTCATGGAGGACACTCAACACAAACATACTTGGGTCGGAAGTGAAGGACTAACCGCACTTCCAGAACCAGCTTCTCAATAATCTTAAACAGTGCATGGCAGTGTACTAACACAATGTGTATTACATCTTGTTTTTAAATTATTCCTGAGTAGTTACAGGATATGAAGGGACAACAATGAGTAGTAAGTACAATGGGTAAAAGTACCAACATAGTCATCAATACAAGTGCAGTCATTAGTGACATTATCACTACATCACATTTATATGTTTTTCAGCCTGCAGCCCATCCCAAGAGTCCTATGGAATGAGTTATTTTACTAATTTTGTTTGTAAATCTGAGATCAATGCAGAAATATTCTGAGAATCATCATTAAGGTCAAAACAACACATGGCTGGAAATTCTCTGCACTCAGGTGGTGTAATAATAAGCAACAGCAGCTCGAATATACCTTGGCACATATTGATTAATTCAATTCACTTTGTTTTTCTTGTATAAAAACCCTTACATGGTGGCCACAGCTGGAGCCTGGGTCCTCTGAACAGAGACTCTGGTGAGAGTTTTCACAAGATGGTCAGTGAACTCCTGATAAGGAGGCCTGGTGAACAGTCTTTTTCCAGAGGTTGGGAGGCAGGTAGCTGGAGGTTTAGGAGATGGTATCAAAGGTGGCCTTGGCAAAGGTACCCAGGGTGGCAGTGCAGCCCTGGCTGATGTGCAGCATTTATCAGTCCTGGCCGTCATCAATAACTTCTTGGGCACAGGAGCAGAGACAATGCCAGTGCCTCTGGGGACAGGGATGAGACGCACCAACACAGAGCCACAGCGGCCTGTCACTTTGCAAGGAACAGTGTGGGGTTTGCCAATCTGGTTCCCCCAGTAGCCTCTCTGCACAGGTATAGTGGAAAGCTTGGCCAAGATGATGGCCCCTCGGATGGCAGTGGCTACCTCCTTAGTGCGCTTAACACCAAAACCAACATGACCATTGTAATTCCCAATAGGGACAAAAGTCTTGAACCTGGTCCTCTGGCCAGCTCAAGTCTGCTTCTGCACTGGCATGATCTTCAGAACCTCATTTGTTAGTGATGCACCCAGGAAAAAGTCCAAAATCTTAAATTCCTTAGTGGGCAGGGAAAACAGGTAGATCTCTTCCAGGGATTTGATCTTCATGACCTTGACCAGGCGGCCCAGTTCGGTGATGGGAATCCAGTCCTTGTCTTCCGCCTTACTTCCAAGAGTCCTGAGGCCTTTGGCCACGCCTACAATTGCTGCTGCCAACTCCTCAGGAGCCAACCCTGATCCTCCCGCGGCACTGGCTTCCTCCGCCATTTGGTGTTTTCCCAAAGAAGAAAAAGTTTGATTAATTCTTAACAGCAGTCAAGGCTAAGGCAGTGAGGTTCACTACTTTAGTGATGAAGCTTCTAACTGAAAGTTCACTTTGCAACCCAGCTGTGAGACATGGAACGGCTCGGAAAGACGTAGCTACTGCAGTAGCAGTCAAAGCAGGTACAGGATGAGGTTATCATCACAAGACGCAGAAAGAGTGCGCCTGACCCAAAACGTGGAGCTCTTTATGATAAGAGCCCTTATGATAAAGACGTCTCTACACTATGTCACCGATCACGCAGCCCATACATCTCACTAGTGTGTGATCAGAAGATACGTTAAAACAAAGCAGACACTATTCACAAGCTAGAGACGGCTTCTGCAGAAATGTGCTGTCAGTAGAATTACATTATATTCTTAGAGCGGGACAGTCAGTACAAAGACAGCACTGATTAACAGTATCCGTGCTGGCCACGTGTGTAGGTGTCTAGTGGGTTAGCATGAAGGGCATCCCTGTAGCATTTACCAATGTCTCCACCGATAATGCCCCTCTCTATCAAGTTATTTTATAGCAATTTTTGAGAACATTTTTGAAGATTTTATTCTTAATTATGTGTGTGTATATGAGTAGAGGTGCTCACAGGGGGCGGAAGGGAGCATCTGATTCCCCTTTGAGCTGGAGTTAGAGATGGCTGTGAGCTTCCTCACATGGGTGCTGGAACTGAACTCGGGTCTTCTGCTAGAGCACTACGCACTCTTAACTTTTAACTGTTGAACCATCTCTGTAGCCCCAGTTTTTCTTTAATTTATAAATGACATTTATTCATTTATTGTTGTGGGTGGAGGGAAGAAGTGGAAGAAGAGTCTGCCGGGGCGGAGTGTGGAGGGCGGAGGACAACTTGCAGGAATCAGTTCTCTCCTTCTTTCATGTAGGCCCCGGGACTGAACTCACACTTCTAGGTGTGGTGGCGAATGCCCTCACCAGCTGAGCCGTTCCACTGGCCCTTGTAGCAGTTTTCTAGACTGTATCTATTATGAACACCAAAAGTAAGCTGATTAGATTTAGAGCTAAATTTAACCTGAATCTGGTTTTCTTGTTGTTGTTTTGTTTTTTCAAGACAAGGATTCTCTGTGTAGCCCTGGCTGTCCTGGAACTCATTCTCTAGACCAGGCTGGCCTTGAACTCGTAAAGATCCTCCTGCCTCTGCCTCCTGAGTGCTGGGACTAAAGGTGTGTGTCGCTATGCCAAGCTTATATTTGTTTTTATTTCCTGTGTATATATGTGTGCCTGAGTTTTCGTAAGTGCACCATATACATGCAGAAATCCAGAGAGGTCAGATCCCCTGACATTGCAGATGGTCATAAGCCACTTTGTGGGTGCTAGGAGCCAAGCCCACCTCCTTTGCAAGTGCAGCAAGTGCTCTTAATTGCTGAACCATCTCTCCAGTCCCTCCCTACAGTTATTTTAAAAATTACATTCATTTATTTCCATGAGGAGAAAGTGGGTGTGCACATGACATGGCATCCTTGTGGAGGTTGGGACAACTCATCAGAGTGTATTCTCTCCTACCACATAAGTTTCTGAGTTCAAACTCAGTCCTCATGCTTGGTGGCAAGTGCCTTTATCCACTGAGATATCTTTTTATGTTTGATGTAGATAAAGTCCTTATCATCCATTGAGTTGCTCTAGGGAGCCACACGGTGAAATCACAGTTGTTTTTCTGGGGGGGGATCAATAACGTTTTTGAGTTAAGAGATGTCTTTGTTGGCCTGGAAAAATACCTCAGTTGTCTCCCTCTTGTAAACTACTCGCCTGACAGGAATGGTGCAGTTAGTCCAGGAACAAAGGATTTGCACAGCTCCCAGAAGAAGAAGAATATTGAGTTGGTCTCATAGAGATCAAGCAGCCTTCAGCAACATGCTGAGACATTAAGTATAATGGACATAAAATTCAAGATTCAGCTGGGCATGATGGAGCACGACTTTAATCCCAGCACTCAGGAGGCAGAGGTAAGCAGATCTCTGAATTCAAGGCCAGTCTGGCCTATAGATTGAGTTCCAGGACAGCCAGAGTTACACAGAGAAACCCTATCTCAAGAAAAATAAATAAATAAATAAATAAATAAATAAATACCCTGATTCGCTATACTCGGGTGAGTAATGGGTGTACGAGACAGCTGGTCATCTCCTGGACAGATGACCGCTACTGTTTCATCCTGAATTTGTGCCACAATTTTCATAGCATGTGGAAGGCTTTCGGGGGGCTCTTTATTTCTGACCTTCATAAACTACTGATTGATCCAAAGCCTTTGGCTCCTGTACTGCTGGCAGTGTCAGAGGGTTCCCTTGTTTTACTTTAACTTCATCAAATGGACAGAGCACTAACTGAGCTATTTTGATATGTCTTTGCGTGGGCAGATCTTTGGCTCCAACAGTATTTAAATCACCTTAATCTCCCTCCAGTGGTCTGGCTGAATCATTCTACTTAGTATTTAAGTTCCAAGATGGCTAGACCTGACTTTCCCAAGATTAGCCCAAAAAATCTAGGAGGGAATAGAGCACACTACCAGTAGGTATCACAAGCAGCATAAACATGCAAAGGTGGTGGCGCACACCTTTAACCCCAGCACTCGGGAGGCAGAGGCAGGCGGATCTCTGTGAGTTCCAGGCCAGCCTGGGCTACAGAATGAGTTCCAGGACAGGCTCCAAAGCTACACAGAGAAACCCTGTCTTGAAAAACCAAAAACCAAAAAAAAAAAAACAAGCAGCATGAACGCTAAGTGACACTCCGTGGGGAAGTACATATCCAGTCTCACTGAATCAGAAGTTGCCCAAAAAGACACCTGAGCACCAGCCTTAACCTCCCAGGACATTATCACTATTGCTTCATCTTTTGTCTCCAACTATGGTTTGGAGATTTAGAGTCATCACCCATATTAGTGGTGTTGTCCTATTGGCCTATTATTTAGGTCTGTACCATTTCCAGTAAATGATCTTTCCATTTATGGAATGAGCTTTGCCCTAACTGTTTTAATTGCTGTATTAACATCTGTGATGGTTATTCTTGGTTGTCAACTTGACTATATTTGGAATTAACTAAACCTCAAATGGTTGGGCACACCTGTCAGGTATTTTTTTTTTCTTAATTAAATCATTTGAAGTGGGAAGACCCACTTTTCATCCAGATCTTGAGGCGGAAAGATCCACCTTTAATCTAGGCCACACCTTCTGGTGGCAGCCTCTATAAAGGGCATGGAAGAAGGAAACAGTCTTTTACCTGTTTGCTCTTGCTCTCGCTGACAAGTCTATTCCTTCACTGGCATTAGAGCCTACTCCTTTGGGAATCCTGGATGTACTGAAGATCAGCTGAGGTATCCAGCCTCATGGACTGAACAGCTACTGGATTCCTGGACCTTCCATTGGTAGACAGCCATTGTTGGACTAGCTGGAGCACAGCTTGTAAGCCATTCTAATAAATCCCCCATATATAATAAAGAATCCATATATTTTATATAAACGTATCTATTTATAAACACATTCATATGTTAGATAGATAGATTAATTCTATAAGTTCTGTTACTCTAAAGAACCCTGATTAATACAGCATCCCATTTATGTTTTCTACCAAACCCTCAGCTTTCAGAGGATAGAGAATATGATAAATCCATTTTACACCATGCATCTTATTACATTCCTATATTAACTTACACTTGAAGTAGCTCCCATATCACTCTGGATTGTATGAGCATATCAAGCTTAGCATTATAGTTTAGAGTCCACATAGTATTCATTTGGGCAGCATGGGCATATGGACATACAACCAAACATCCAGATGTAGGTATTTACTGCCACAGAGATGGACTGACAATTTTGGGATCAAGTCAAAGCTTCCGTATTATTGATCTGCCAGATTGTCCCGGTGATTGTGCCTGATGAATATGATCTATCCAATGATGCAGGATATCCCACTTCTGCATCTGCTGGCAGAGGGGATCTTTGAGGTTACTCTTCTTTATGATATCCTGAGTACTAGGCATCCCATAGTCCTGTGCCCACCTGTGAGCAACATACTCTCCAAGACGTATGCCTGATGACACTAGGCTCCTGTGCCTGCCCTGTTTCATGAGTGGTGGGTTTGATATGTGCCCATGTTGTAATGGAGTGTGGAGTCTCATCAGTACTTCGTGATAGGCAGTGATTGGTTCAGTTTCAATCAAAGCCCAGAAGAAGGTAGTAACTGTTTCTCTAAAGGGGTATACGCTTCACTGGCAGAGGACAGATTTCTATTCCAAAAGCCTGAAGGCACCCTCTGTTTTTCTCATTTCTGCCACAAACTCCAGTTGGCATACATCCCATCAGCTGTTCCTTGTAATTCAATGTGGCCAGCCAGACCTTTAGTGCCACGTATTATCTGTTTTGCATGTTCAAATGTTTGCTCCTGCTTAGGGCCTGTGCAAACTGAAATTTCTTTCTAGTTGTTTTATATAGAAGGTTCAAACTGTTCTAGATGAAGGATGGTGGTGCTGGAAAACAATCAGACCAATGGACTTTGGGCTTGCTTTTTATCCTATACAACGAGAAATTACAATTTATTCAGTCTGGATTTAAATAATATTTCCTATCTGCCTTGATTCCAAAATACTTTCTCCAAATTAGACAGTAGTTTCCAGTCCTTGAGTTTTCACAGGGTTGATTTCCCATTCAAATTACTTCAACCCAGTTAGCAGTCACTAACACTACAGCTTCTGGGATGGCTTCTTCCTCCATCCTCTGAAGCATGATGTTATCAATGTAACTCATTATCTGAATGGAGACAGACACCTTTACACTCTGCAAATGCTCTGCTATGAGGTGATGGCATACGGTAGGACTATGAATATACCCTTGGGGTAGGCATACAAATGTACTTTCTTTGCCCTTGCCAGGTAAAGGCAAACTGCTTGCATTGATCAGGATGGGTATATACTGAGGCAAGCATTAGCCAGATCTATAACAGAGCCAGGCGCCTGAATGGCACTGTACTTCTCTAAAGAGGTGACAGCATCTGGGACAGCAGCAGTGAGAGGCGGAGCTACTTATTTAACTCCCAGCAGTCTTTGGTCTTCTTCCATGATCATTTTTCTAACAGACCGTATGGATTTGCTCCACTAAGCAGTAGTAGGCACCAAAACTTGTACTTCCGAATCCTCCGTAGTCTGGGCTATTTCTTCGTGGTCCCTTGATGATATTGCCTCATTTGCATCACCTTAGTAGCTCATCAACACAGGCACCTGTTGAGGCTTACAAGAAACAGTTCAGATTTCAAATTGATAAGTTCCATCATTTAAATTTAGTTTTAATCCTCTTAACATATCAGTGCTCACAATCTACTCTGGAATGGGAACTGTCATCACCTCATGCCCCTGTCTAGGAAGCTGGCCACTTTTTAAATGGAACTGTAGCTTGTTTGGCAAAAATTCCCTCCCCTAATCTAGTAATTGTAACTGATTTCCCTTTGAACAATTTTGGATTACCATAAATTAAATCGGTCTCATCTCTAGTACCCACCAAAGTACTAATATGGTAGTTGACCCATTTTTCCAATAGATTATGACTTTAACGTGGGACCTAAAGTCTTTACAGGTCACTCTCTCTTCTGGAGCTGGACTTTCCAGTTTTGAGAGTAAAACAGCAGACGAAGCAGCAAAAGGAGCCACTGTAGCAATGGGGACCACCAGGGAAGCATCAGCCAGGGGCTTTCCAGAGGATAAGGATGCTTCTGTCTTTTATCTTTAAACATCTGTTACAGTTCTTGGCTAGTCACTCCATCTATTTTATCACGTGGCACTTCTGACTTAAGAAGGGCAGTGAATATTTGTCTCTGGGAGTTGGAAGCTCTCCTCCCATGGTGCACATGGGGAGGTCGCCTTCCTACAGTCCAGTCCCAACTTCCCTCTTTGCATTACCTTTTAAATCACTCAAGTCAATAAGTTATCTATCATTTATTAGCAGAGCCCTGATAATTTGCTTATAAGCAGGAGTTGCGGTTTTAATTATCTTATCAGGGTCAATGAGATAGGTCAGGAGGCAAAGGCACTTGCTGCCAAACTGGATGATCCAAGTTTGATCCCCAAGATCCACATGGAAGAAGAAGAAGAAGAAAACGAACTCCCAAGAGCTGCCCTCTCACTTCCACACAGACTTTGTGTCATGAGTACAACCACCATAATAAATAACTAGTAAAGAATAAATATTTTTAAATTGTCCTGTTCCTGATTTATGTTCCTAAAGCAGGGTTGTTAGATCATCAGCCGCTGCAACACTGGATGGCTCCAGGATTCTTCCACGGCTTGTACACAATCCTTTCAGGAGTATCATAAGTGATTAGCTGTGGGCCACCAACCAACAGTCATCTCTGGTCCCTGAGCACCCCTCATAGCCAGTTCCGACATGTTGGTGCTGTCAATTGACCTGCCCTGTGCATCTGTGGTATAAGCCCGTATGCTCCACTCTCAGAACACATTGCACACTGCAGAGTCTGTGGTGGCAATAACAACATTAAGTCTCTTGCATCCAGTTTAATACCAGTGACACCTAGGTCATACAATTGCACCAGTAGGTAATCAGGGGTTCCCCAAGCCTCTAGGTAGCCCTTGATAATGTCATTTATTTCATGCCATGTAAAGTATTCTATTACATCCCTTCAGATCCCCAGATCCTCCTGTTGTTCTAAGCATCTGTGCATGAGAGTCCAGCTTTCAGTGAGGTGGAATTCTCTCTCCTCCTCATTACACTCCTCATCACTCTAATCCTTATCCTGTACATCACTGTCCCAGCATAGGTGTCAGGATCTCAATTTGGCCACAGCATTTGCCAGGTGGCATTTCCAGGCATTGGCCCTCCACTTCCTCTCCTGCACTTGTTCACTAAGGATATATGTCTGCCATTGCAACATCATCAACAGCTCTGCAAATCTGCCACCTCCTTTTCCCATTGAACATTTTTCTGTCTTCCCTGCCTACATCCTCAATAGCTTTCAAGTAGATCATTACCAAACACCAGCCTCACCTGGCCAAAAGGGTCATATTTCTCCCAGCAACCATTTTTGAAGCCTAACCTACCTGGTGTGGCTTCAAAGCTTTCAACTTGCTGGCCCACTCTTCACAAAGACCAACCTGATTCATTTGCTACCAAGCCAATACACAAAAGAGAAGTTCCTCAGAGCCAGGGATTTGCTCAGCAGCCTTAGAATGCTTTCTCCTTCAGAACAGAGCTGTATCTTGTGGAGGGATCCATGCTAGCCATGCTTATGGTTTTGAAAGAATAAAACAAGCAGCAGAAACAAGCAGAGTATGAGGCCAGGCACTTACACCACCCAGCAGAAACTGTCTGAGGAGGCCCCACCACCAAGACAGTCAACTGGCACATCTGACCACCAGAGAATTCCAGGCAGAATGTGTTCCCCCGGGTGAGACTTCCCACTGGCAGTTCACACCACAGGCATCTTTATATCATGGGATTAAACAGTAGCAGAGTCTTTAGCTTTGGAAAGCTGCCTGGGAATGCTTACCTCCCAGTGTGTTCAAGGACACAGTACTTTTACTCCTTCTCACAGTCTCATTGAGCTGTTTTGCTGTTCTTCTTTCTCCTCACAGGACCAGAGGAAGCTAGTCCATTCCCAGACAAGAGGTCTTGTGAGACACTTTAAGACAGCATTCTTGGGTCTAAAGTGGGGAGGGGGCAGCCCTACCCTAAGAGCCAGGTTCTCAATGATCTCAAACTGTGCTGTGTGACAACTCACTACTGTAACATATATTACACACACACACACACACACACACACACACACACACACAAAAGATAAAGGGACTGGGGAATTGATTCAATGGATAAAAAACATGCCAAGAAAGTGTGGAGGAGACTGGAGTTTGCACCCTGGGAATCCACATGAAAGCCATGGGCAGACATGGTAGAAACCTGTAATTCCTGCACCGGAGGTAGAGACAGGATCCTTTGGGCAATAGGCTAGTTAGACTAGCTAGAATCCTCAGATACAGGTTCAGTGAGAGACTCTACCTCAATAAATAAAGTGGAGCATCACCAAGGAAGACTCCTGACATCAACTTCTGGAATACACACACACACACACACACACACACACACACACACACACCTACACACACACATACACACAACACACACATACACACAACACACATATACATACACATACACACACACTCCTAGACACAGGCAAATGCATACACATGAGCATGTATACAACACGGGAACAAGCAACAAAGGTTAAAGTAGAGAAAAGAAAAAACTATGTAACTTTGTGACTAACAGAACCATCTGCAGCTCTGAAAGGAATAGGGAATGTCCTGGCAGGGCCAGCAATGTGCTTTAGTCTATACACATTATTAGATAACACAATATTTCAATTTATAGTATCTCTAAGACAAGAGGTTCCCAAAGTTTTGATTCTCTAAAGTGCTTTAGGCAATGGTCTAATAGTTTCTAACAAACAGAAAACAAAGACTGGCCTATTGGTTAGTCGGTATCTAGGCCTAAGACACCTGCCTGAAACCTGGCCCAGCGTGTTGCTTCTGGGTGCTTTATTGGGGACATTCTAATTCCATTTGTGCAATCAACAAACTCTTCTACTATTCCCTAACTTGGCCCCAAAAGGATTTCCAGGTAGAAAAAGAGTCTGGGTTAGGTATGGCCTCCTCCAACGACAGAGCCATGTCAAGGAATTGGGAGATGTTTCCTAGAGGCCAGGTTTGGCTCCATTTATTTTTTGCTTTTTAGATTTATTTCATTATTCATTTTAAAAATGTGTTTATTTGTTATTTTGTTTAATTATATATGCTGTATGTGTCTGTTCATGGAAGTGCAGGTGCCCGTAAAGGCCCGAGGCATTGGATACCCTGGAGCTGGAGTTACAGGCATTGCTAGCTGTATGATATGCCATGCTTGGAACTAAACTTGGGTCCTCTGCAAGATCAGTACAAGCTTTTAACCACTGAGCTATCGCTCCAGTCTCTTTTTCTTTTTCTTTTTTTTAATTTATGTTTTATATGTATTCTTTTATGTGCATTGGTGTTTTGCCTGCTTGTAGGTCCATGTGAGGATGTCAGGAGTTACAGACAGGTATGAGCTGCCATGTGGGTGCTGGGAATTGAACCTGGGTCCTCTGGAAGAGAAGCCACTGCTCTTAACAGCTGAGCCATCTCTCCAGACTCAGTCTCTATTTCTTTTCTTTTTCCTTCCTTCCTTCCTTCCTTCCTTCCTTCCTTCCCTCCTTCCTTTTTTTTTTCTTTATTTTTTGAGACAGTGTTTTGCTATGTAACCCTGGCTGGTCTGGAACCTGATTTGTAGAACAGCTTGGCATCATACTCACAGAAATCTGTCTGCCTCTAACTCCCAGGTGCTGGGATTCAGGTATGTTACCATACTAGCTTGGTTTTGTTGTTGTTGTTGTTTGTTGGTAGGGGTGTGTGTGTGTGTGTGTGTGTGTGTGTGTGTGTGTGTACCCATGTGTGTTTGGGAGCCCATGGAAGTCAGAAGAGGGTGTCAGATTCCCTGGAGCCGGAATTACTGGCAGTTTTAAGCTGCCCCATGTGGGTACTAGGAACTGAACTCAAGTCCTCTTCCAGAGCAGGATAGGCGTTTAACTGCTGAGTCATCTCTCCTGCTCTGCTGTTTAGTTCTTTTTAAAGCCACTAATAGCAGTGATTTTAACTTGCAGCTAAATTTTAAGGTTCAAAAATAAAACATTATGGTCTATTTCCAGTATAAGGTGTGTTTAGAGCTCATCAGAGAACCACAGAGAAGCAGGAGGCCCATTTCTCTAGCTGGCAGCTGGAGTCTTCTTGTCTTGGTCCATCATCCAAAGGTTGGAGAGTCTGCTACCTGACAGAGTCCGTGTATCAGAAAGCAGGGGACTCTTGAGCCCTGGGATAGTCATTAGATAAGTCTTTTCATCCTGAACCAATAGAGTGGGTATTTAACACCAGGAAGATTGTACCTCACAAAGAACTCAACCAATGCGGAATTCATGGAGGGAAATGGAATTAGTAATATAAGAAAAACCACTGTTTTGTGCAAAAAAAAATGGCATGCCAGCCATTTTTGCCTTTTCTCTTGGCTGCCCTTCAACTTTGGAAGGTTGTAAAATAAATTTACCCTTTTTGTATTCTGAGTCTCCAGGACTCTTCTCACACTTCTGTGTCCTCTGTGAGTGTGTTAAATGAGATTCCTTGGAGAAGGATGTTGGTGCAACGTTACATCTGTGTTCCTTTAGAAACATGGATGTTACCAATATCTTATCTGGGGGCCAGGGTGTGGTTCAGGTGGTAGGGTGCTTGTGTAGAGCATGCACAAGGCCCTGGATTCTATCCTGGAACCAAACATACTAAGCACGGTTGAGCTCACCTGTAATCCTAGTCCTCAGGAGATAGAGGGGAAACAGGATTTCAAGGTCATCCTGGGCTATATGAGACTCTGTCTCCCAAAAAAGGGGGTGGGGTGGGGTGGGATGTGTGATGCACAGGTGTGCCTAGAGTTTTAGCCCCAGTATTAAGTCTGGTTTTTTGTTTTGTTTTGTCAACTGATGTATTTCCCACTTGTTACCATTGATTAGAATTCATGTTGTAGAAGTATAAAAGTCAATAAGTGACTTTTTGCTAATTTTTACTGTATAAATTTTTTTCTAGTATAAATTTTTAGTATGTAAATT